>NW_025920139.1:973739-1124139 GCF_902686445.1 Sciurus carolinensis | reverse complement strand
TCAATCTATGGGTATTATGTGAGTATCACAGGTTAGAATAAGGACACTATGTCAGTATCAGAAACCAAAATGATGATATTTTGAGTGCAATAATTCACAGAGAGGACATTATATCAGTTTCAGACATCACCATGAGGGTATTATGTCAATGTCAGAGGTCAAAATGAGGATATTTTATGTTTGTCAGAGGATCCAGTGAAAAAATTTATATGACTTTCAGAGGTCACAGTGCGATATTATGTGAGTGACTGAGACCAGAGTGGTAGTAGTCTATGTCTGAGGTCAAAATGTGTGTATTATGAGATTGTCTGAGATCAGAATTGGGGATATGTGTCAGAGGGTACAATGAGGGTATTGTGTGAGTGCCAGAAGTCACAGTATAGTTATTATGTGTCAGAGGTAGCATTGATGATATTATGTGTCAGAGGCCAATTAAGGATATAATGTCTGTGTCAGAGGTCAAATTGAGTGCATGATATGAGTGTCTGAGATCACAGTGAGTTTATTATTTGAGTGTCAGTGGTGAAAGTGAGAATATTATATTAGTGTCAGAAGTCAAGTGAGAATATTTTGTGAATGTCATAATCCAAAGTTAGGGTATTGCAAAAGTAACAGAGGTCCCAGTGAGGTTATATTGTGATTTTAAGAGGTCACATTGAGGACATTATGTGAGTGTCAGTGGTCATGTGAGGATATTATGTGACTATCAGACTCACAGTGAGGATATCATGTGAGTGTCACATAACAAGTGAGAAAATTAGTTGAGTATCAGAGGTACCAGTGAAGATAAATGAAAGGTCCAAAGTCATTTAAGAAAATAATGTGGTTGTCAAAGATCACAGTGAGAACATAATATAAGTATGAGTGGTCACAGAGATCCTGCTGAAATATGCAGTTGCACCCAGAGTCCAGGCCATCTCCCAGATTTCTGGCTAGGATCTTGTGGCCTACTGGAATACCTGGGACACACAGCCTCCTCATCTATGATCAGCACTCTGAACCACACCATGCACAATTTTGCTGGGCTCTGCAGTAAGACCCCAAAGAGTCACATAGGGAGCCTGCATATTTGCTGTTTGCTGACAGGCCAATGACTATGGAAGCAGGCATCTGAATCTTCCCTATCATCAATGTTCTCTGAATTTTCTGATGCAGTTGTTTATATGGATTTCCCTAGCCCTATGGATCCCAACGTGGTAGAATAGACAATTAAGAAGGCCACCCAAGAGGCCAGGTAGGTTATTTGAAATGAGCAGCCATCAGACATTTTCAGACATTACTGATTCAGTTGCGGTGGACCATAGCTACTGTACATCACCAACTCCCTGTGCTACAGAACATCCCCAAATCCCAGGCACTGGACAGTTATAGGAAGAATGAGGCAGGTGGCTAGACTGCAAGAAGTCCTGGGAAGGACAAATAAATAATGGATTTGTCTTCAAGATGCAATAGAAGCCCTCACATCCCAGTCCTGCCCCTGCTCTGAGAGAGTGGGCCAGCCACAGAGAGAACTTTACACAGTCCAACACAGCCCTTTACCTGTTGTGTCTTACCCTAAGTGGAAGATGGAAATAGAGGAGCAGAGACTCTTAGATGAAGTGATTCTTCATGGCCACTGCTGAGGTGGATACTGGGAAAATTATGGATATGTGGACATCCTGGAAAGTGACTTAAAGATAACTGTGTGGCTTCCCCAGGCAAGGAAAACCTCATTTTCACTCCATTGGTAATGATCTTAGATAAGGAAGAGGAACAGTACCTCCTAATGTTCAGCAAGTTCCAGCAGTCCTTCTGCACCTCAACCATTCCCTGAAGTGTGATCAGACCCATCTGCAAATGCTATGGCAGCCCCAGGACAGGAACATGCCTGTCCAAAATAAGCACAGGAGGAGTATAACACCCACTGAGAGAAATGGTAAACCTGGAAGCAATGGAAGTCAACCTAAAGGTCAGCTCGGAAACCTAGAGTGATGACAAAAGAGAGTTGTTCTTGGCACTATGTTTTCTCTCTGTGTTTTACTTTATTTGGGAATATATTATTTTCTCTAAAGAAATTGAGTGAGTCTGTGCTGAATAAAAATCTTAGTTTCTTCTGATGTCACTCAGGAATTATGATGGATATTTAAAAACTGCTTTCCTGTTTCACTGTAGGCCCAGTCACAACTCTACTGAAGCTTTTTTATGGTGTTTTTGCTAATTTTTAGTATATATTTTATTATTATTTAAAATTAGTTATACATGACATTAGAATGAATTTTGATGGATATTCTGAAGTCATGTGGTGTAGGGGACAGTGTTCTCATCTTTCCCATAGTTTTGTGTAAATTTTGGATTGGGTTTTCAAGGGTATGTATCACTCAAGAACATCTATTTGGAAAGTTCACATTTAAAGAAGGAAATCAGGGATATTAAGCATGTAGCATTTTTGTGGTGCATATAACCATTGAAAAGAAAAAATATTTTGTATTTTATGAATGTTTTAGAATCTGTTGTTCCTGGAAAATAACTCTCATAACAACTTTAGTTTTTCTTTAAAATTTTCTGTTTTTTAATTTCAGGTTTTAGTCATATCAGGTCTACATTTTTGCATTTTAGTAGAGATTTATTATGTTTTAATTTCTGATGAGGAGAACTATTTACTTTGATAACTATTACTTAGAGCTGGCTTTCCAATTCTATACTTGTGTAAATTTTGGTGTTTTGGTGCTGTTGGTATGGTAGAAGAAAGTCTTTCCTAATTGGTCATGTGTTGGACGAGCAAAATCAGCATAATTTTAATCTGCTATCCATTGCAAACAACAGGAGAGAGCCATGAATTTGCAAAGGCATTCATGTCCATTGGTTTATTTTTGTAGATCATTAGCAATGAAAAAAAAATTTAGTATGTGTTCACTAAATTTATCTTTTCAATTCCAACAACTTTCTGCAGTTCTTGCCCTACAGAAAAGTCCATAGCACTTCCATTTTTCAATACTCAGCTTTTAAACTTTGTACAATTCTGATCTTGCAGCATGAGGCATGGGTCAAGATGTTTTTATTCACTGGAAAACTGTGCTTCTCACGTCATTATCAAGCACTTGTTTCATCCATCACATTCATTTTCTTAGAGCATCATTGCACCAGGGTGTGACACTATCCTGTAGTCTGCATCCTCCATGGCCTGCTATAAAGACCCTGGACATAATTACAGATAGCTTGTGCCTGAGAGATATGAGTCAGTTCAGGAAGATAAACCCTTATGCCAAGGCAGATTTTCCACATATATGTGCATTTAAAGTAAGTTGAAGGGATCCTTGGAAACTCAGGTCAAGAAAATTTCTGGGAGTGAGGAAGTTGCAGGGCACTAGCAAATGTAGTGGGGCCTGGCATATGGAGTGTGCACTGCACAGCTCTACTTTTTGGCTAGTGCCTCCTGGCCTCCATCACACATGCTAAATGACTCAATTTCTTCTCTCATCTCTAGGGAGTACAGCAGGCACACATTCCCACCTAGAATAGAAGTTCAACTTCAATGTTTGAGCTGTCACCTGTTCAGGCATTGTAGAAAAGAAGGAGCATCCTGCAAGAGTTTGGTGATGTTTTTCAATTCAATCATCACCTAACCCACCGAGCTGCAGGGTAGGCACCCCAGCCTTATGTCCGAAGCTGTCACCAGCCATCACTACACATGGTTGTGAGGACCCTAGGTTATTTCCCTGACTAAGCAGTACAGTGGGTGAGCTGAGGATTGGAGGAGTTGTGTGCAAGGTCAGTGTCACTAGGTCCAGTGCCTTGCTGGGTTATTCTCATGTGAGCAATTGAACATGCTTCTGTGACTTCCCCTGGCCACTAGACCTGGTGGAGACCAACAGACTGTAGCAGAATAGGTGTCACCAAATGGCCAGCATGCCTCAGGGCACGTTGAACGAGGATGGTGCTACCTAGCAGGCCTCAAGTGTAGTGTGGGCTGTCAGTTTTCAGAGGGGTTTCTTGTCCAGGAAGGAGCTGGAACACTCGGGTCAGATATGCTGCACCCCCAACACACCCTCTCCCCTTCCAGTGGGTGAAGAAGTCAGGATTGTATTTGTTGAGAACAACAGGCCCCTGGGGCTGCCTACCTTTGTCTTCCCTCCTAATATCACAACTGAGCCAGGGACCAAAACATCTCTGGTGTCCCTGGGCACCATGTCACCATGCTGCTGTTAGTCTGCCTTTCTATGACATCACCAAGGATCTGCAGAGTGGTCAGGATGTCACAGCATGCACTCATACGTACCCAAGGATCCCAAGGCCTAGAAGCAGCCCCTGGGGAGAAAAACAAGTGCCCTCTCCTGAAGGAGCCTGGAATCTCCACGTCCTTCAATCTCAACTGACTGGAAGCCAACCTGTTCCACTTGACTTGTGATTTGCTGTCATTTCATAGGAACATTGTTAACAAACTTAGGCATTTCTTTGAGAAGGAGCTAAACCAGTGTAGCAAGGTTTGGATAGAATTGAATGATAGAATGCTCAATGGAAGTGAATCTCTGAAAGCTAATCTTAGTTCAATGATTGCTGAGAGGAGTGCATTCAAGAGGACCTCAGGAAGTTTCTAAATTGGGTGAGGCTTCCTTTTTATCTGCTAGCATATGTTCAGCCTAGGGTCACATATCCCCTGAGCCATCACCTCTTCCCTTTGTGTATTTATACTTACAAGTAGGGTCTCACTAATTTGCTTATTCCCTCCCACATTAAGGGAGGCTGGCTTTGTACTGGAGAACCTCTTGCCTCAGCCTTCCCCATTCCTGAGATAGCAGCTGAGATCCAGCACTTCCTCTGGCCATTTCCATTTGGCCAGCTACCTGCTGGTTAGTATGTTTGAAAGAGTAGATCCAGGAGGAAGCGGTGCAGTGGTAACAAAATGAATTGATTGTGATTAGAAAGGCTTGGGCTTCAGGGTGGGATTAACCCAACAGTATTCTTATATAATAACATCAAAACAAATACCAAATCAGTACAAAGAAATAATAAAAATCAAAGAAGAAATAAAACAGAGACTAAATGTATAAGAAAAGAATTAATGAAACAGTTGGTTCTTTGAAAAAATACACAAAATTAACAAACCCCTAGCCAAGTTAAGCAAAATAAAGGAGCATCCAAAATAAATAAAATTAAAGTTGAAAAGAGATATATTACAATACATACCAATGAAATCCAGAGGATCATGAGGAAATATTTGGAAAACTTCTAACCGATAAACTGTAAAATCTACAAGAAATGGATATATTTCTAGACAAAAATAGCCTGCCAAAATTGAACCAAGAGGATATAAAATGTCTAATTAGATCAATAATAATAAAATTAAAGTATTAATAAAGTTTTCTAACAAAGAAAAGTCCAGGAATAGAAGAATTCACAGATGAATTTACAACATTGGTTAAATACCACCAATACTCCTTTAATTATTATACAAAGCTGAAAGAGAAACAATTCTTCCAAACTCATTCTACAAAGACAGTATCATCCTACTACCAAAATCAGTTAAGAAAACACACACAAAAACACACACACACACATACACACACACAAAATATAGCCAGATGTGGTGGTCCAAGACTATATCTTCAGCAACTCAGGAGACTGAGGCAGAAAGAACACCAGTTTGAGACCAGCATCAGCAACTTAGCAAGACTGTGTCTTAGAATAAAAAATAAAAAGTACTGTGGATGTGGTAAAGCATGCCTAGCTTCAATACTTTGTACCAATAAATAAACAACAAAAAAATTTAAGTCATATGATCAATTCAACAGAATCAGAAAAGTCTTCCATAAAATTCAACATCACTTCATGATAAAAACCCTCAATAAATTATGACCATACCTTAACATAATAAAGGCTATATATCACAAACCCATTGCCATCATCATTCTGAATGGGGAGAAATTTAAAACATTTCCTCTATAATTAGTAATGAGACAAGGGTGTCCACTGTACCAATTTTATTCAACAGAGAACTGGAAAGTTTATTTTTATTTTTTGCAGTACTGGAGACAGAACTCAAAGGTAATTTACCACGAAGCCAAATCTCCAGTGATATAAAAAAAATTTATATATATACTTATATATATATATACAATTTATATATCATATAATGTGTACATATAAAATGCAGTGTTATTTGATATATAATTGTATTATGCATAATTACATACATACATATATATTATTTTATATATTTTAAAGGGATACCAGGGATTGAACCCAGGGTTCCTTTACTACTGAGCTACATCTCCAGGCCTTTTTATATTTTATTTGAACCAGGTTCTCACTAAGTTAGTGCATCTGGTTTCAAACTTTTTATCCTCCTGCTTTAGTTTTCTGAGTTGCTGGAATTACAGGCCTGTGCCACCACACCTCACTGAGAACTAAAAACTTTAGCCAAAGAAGTACGGCAAGAGAAATGGAAACAAATTCAAATTATCCCTGTTTACATATGATTCTATTTTCAACTTAGAAAATATTGATGAGTCCACCAAAAGTCTTATAGAACTGATAAATTCATGAATGTAGTAGAATAAAAATCTGGGAAGTGAAAGACCTTCTACAATAAAAATTATACAACACTTGAAAAAAATTGAAGAAGACACTAGAAGATAGAAAGACCTCCCATGTTCATGGGTTTGGAGAAATGGCTGTAATAACAAAAGTGACTGCAGATTCAATGCAATGCAATCCCCTTTAACATAAATAAGACATTCTTCACAAAACTTAAAAAAAGAGACAAAATATGAATTGGAGGATAAACAATCTTGAATTGCCAAAGCCATTCTGAGCAAAGGAGAATAATGTTGGAGGTATCATAATATGCATTTTTTAAATGTACTATTGTGCCTTAGTAACAGCTATGGTACTGGCAGAACAACAGATATGTAGAACAAGTGAATACACTAGAGAATGCAGCACCAAACCCATGCAGCTACTGTCAACTGATTATCAACAACACAGCCAAAACATGTTGAAAAAGACAGCATCTTTAGCAATGATACTGGAAGAACTGCACTTACACCCAAAGAAGACTGAAGGTAGATGTCTCTCTCTCTCTCATCCTGTACAAAAATCAACTCAAAATTTATCAAAGACCTTAATGCATGACCCAAACTTTAAATCTAGAGGAAAACATGGAAACCCTTTAAGACATAGGTACACACACAATGGTTTCATGAACAGGACTCCAATAACTCAGGAAATAATAGCAAAAATTGACAACTGATGTTACATCATCTTGAAAAGTTTTGACCCAGCAAAGATATCATCAAATGTGTGAAGAGATAAGTCATTATGGAAAATATTATGGAGGTTCCATAAAAAAAACAAAAAAATAGAACTATCATATAATCCAGCTTTATCAGAATACATCAAAGTCAGAAAAGTATAATAAAACCTATATACCTATTTATTGTGGCACTACTAACAATAGCCATGCTATGGAATTGGTCCAGGAGACCATCAGCAGATGGATGAAGAAAATGTAAACACACATGATAGAGTATTATTCATCCATAAAGAAAGATGAAATAATGTCACTTGTAGGAAAATGAATGATAAAACCACAATTTTAGATGTATGTAAAAACAAGTATTTCAAATTGGCATCAAATCTTATACTTATTGACAGCCCTTTACTGATTACAATTTTTTTTTCCATAATAGGGAAATAATAACCTTATTTAATCCTGCCAACAAATCTGTAAGGTAAAAAGAGTAGGTATCTTCAACCCTGTTCTACAGACCAGGAAGCTAAAGATTACAGAATTGATGTAATTTTTTTTCCAGTTAACACAACCAGGAGGTAAACTGGAAATTCAGAGTGCAGAAATATTCAGAATCTAGCCTTCTTTCCAGTTAATGTGATACTTCCTGGGGCCTAGATAATTTGTTTTAATATACTGTTGGCCAACATCTAAATCCAGTGAATAAAAGGAAAACTTCAGTGAAAAATGTTAGATTTTTTTAAATGCATGAATCTTTTGCTAACAGTCATTTTCATTCCTACAGAAATTTAATTGGTTATGTTTTAGTTATCTTTCCATCACTCTGACAAAATTGGCAGGAGTAAAGATTTATCTTGGCTCATGGTTTTATACCCTGGTCACTTGACCCCATTGCTATGAATCAATGGCAAGGCAGATCATCCTGGTGGAGAGCACATGGCAGAGCAGACCTGCTCCTTTCATGGCAGCTGGGAAGCAGAGAGAGCAAAAGAAAAGCTATAGGGACAAAACAAGTCCTACAAGGGTATATTTTCAGGGACCCATCTTGTCCAACTAGACCCTGCCTTCCTAAGTTTCTACAACTGAGAACCAAACCTCCAACACTTAAAGCCTTTAAGGGTTATCCCACATCCAAACTTAAAAAAGGTACATTTTTCATTGACTTGTTTGTTTTTTGAACAGTGGAAGTTTTATGGGAAAATTTTTCAAAATAATATATAATTTTTGATTTTTAGAAAAGCTAGAGTATTAACTTATATCTGGAGTTCTTTTTCATACTGAAGGAATGTTTCAGAATAGTATTATGCAAAATCAACTGACTTCAGTTTAAAGAAAAGATTTACTGATTTACCAATTAGCTGATGTAGTGCACCAAAGCAAACAATAATTTCCATTTCACAAAAATTCAAAAGCTTGGGGAAAAAAGAAATAAACAATCTGACAAACTTTTAAAGATACAATTATTTCTGATGTAATATTCCAAAAGTATCACAATGACACTTATGAAGATATTATTTAAAATCTTTGAACAAATCATTAGGCTAATTTTTAATTCAAAGTACCACAAATATGTTAGCTGCAGAGTATAAGAATTACAACCCATTCAATCCCATAGTATAAGTATTTTTTGAAGTATATTTATTTGATCAATTCCTCCTACAGTATAATAATTACTATCCTAACAACTCAGAGCAGTTTATGCTCCAAAAGTAGCTATTAGTTTTCTTTATCCAACATAGTCTGGTTAACTCTTAACATCTTCAATGGTAGACTTACTGTTACACTTAAAAAATAAAAAAAAAAAATTAAATTTTAAAGACAACTTACACATTTACCCCAAAATTATGATTACTATTATTAGTTCATTATCAGAGGTAATGAAAAAAGAAACCTTAGTATCACAAGATATCTAGCACTCAACACAAGTCTAAACAATATTTTTTTAAAAAATTTAATTAAATTTGTTAAAAATTGCAAATATACAAACTATTTTACTAACTAACCTGGGGAAGTCAGATATCTTCTCTTATATTTAGACTGATTAAATTTAAAAGTCATACTGAAAAAGAAAAAAAGAAAAAGGACAAACTTAATTTACTAATAATCAATTTCATGTCTTAAAATATTTCAAACAGCCTAGAGCAGTGGCACACATCAGTTACTCAGGAGATACAAGAGTCTCACAATTTTAAGGCCAGCCTTAGCAATTTCACAAGGCCACAAGCAACTTAGTAAGACCCTGTCTCAAAATAAGAAATAAAAAGAGCTAGGATGTGGTTTAGTGGTAATGCAACCCCAGGCTCAATTCCTAGTTCAAAAGAAAAAATATTTCACCACAAATTATATGTTAATTATAAAAATAAGTTTTGTTTGGGGTTCTGTTATCCCAGTGGCTGGGGAGTCTGAGGCAGGAAGATCCCAATTTCAAAGCCAGCCTCAGCAAAAGCAGGAACTAATCACATTGGTGAGACCCTGTCTCTAAGTAAAATGCAATAGGGCTGGGGATGTGGCTCAGTGGTTAAGTACCCCTGAGTTCAATTCCTGGTACAACCCACACATGTGTGTATGTGTGTGTGTGTGTGTATGTGTATATATATATATATATATATATATATATATATATATATACATAAAAATTATAAAACTTAAAGTGGAGAAATCTAATAGACACCACATTAACTAAATGATGCAAGTTAACATCACCAAGGAACAAACCAACAAAATTTACCTCTTCATATATCTGAGCAGCCCACATATCAGTCATATCCTATTCTTCCTGAAAATTTTTAATGGGAAACTAATCAGGAGGTATACAGCAGACATATCCAAAACTGAGGGACATTCTAACAAACTATGGTCTTAAACTTTTTAAAAGCATCAATGTTACATAAAGAAAACACCGGGAACCTGTTCCCTGTGAAGGGAAACAAACACCACCAAATGCCGTGTTCATTCTTAGATTGAGTCCGCACCAAAAAAAAAAAAAAAAAAAAGTCTGCAAAGGACAGAATTGAGTACTAAAATTTAAATATGAACTACAGATTATACAGTATTATTGTAGTAATGCTATTTTTTCTGAAAATACTACTATGGGCCCTGGTGCTGGAGAATTGAAACCTGTGGCAGGTGAGACCCAGGGCCCAGGTTACGCCACATGCCTCTAAGATCATGACTGGCAGAGAGCCAAAGGACATGTTGAATGTGCCTTGAGAAAAACAGGAAGCATTTACCATTGACTGTATGATAATTAGTTCAGCTACTTAGGGCGTGGACAGATATATCTTACATGTATGCTTGAGCTCGTGATGGCTTGACCTTTAATAGGATTGGATGGACATATGTGCTTACAATTGCTTATGCAAGACACTGCTTATATATTGAGGGTGTTATCCGAATAAAGCAGAAGCTGTTCATGAACTTCTGAAGAGTACATGTCATTTGTCCCACTGGTCAGCAGCAAGTGGCAGCAAGCAGCAGAAACCAAAACTGCAGAGGCCTCTGGTCCATAAGCACACTTGGCATGCATTAGCACTTACAAATACACTTGCCTCTTCATCCAAAGTGATGTTTGCTGTCATACAGAAGAAAATCAAGAATACAGCGGATAGGTAGGAATAGAAACCTCTTTGCTTTCCCTGCTTGTGTTCCCCATGTGGGAAAACAGTATGTCAAAAAGTTTTAGAATGTAAACTCCAGGAAAATATGGATTACTAAAACCACAAAACCAAACCAACTTTCCCTAGTACCAATAACAGTGCGTAGCATTTCACAGGTACTTAATGATATGCCAACCTAAAATCTTTATTAAACAGAGACTGAATGAGGGGAATGATTGTTTGAACACTTCTTTCATAATCCCTTTTCTAAAATGATTGTCAACTACATATCTGGACTAAAAACTAAATACTCTGGATTAAAGTTCTCAATTGCCAAAATTTTAAACAGAAATACTTTAGCAAAGTAGTTCCTATCTAAATAAACTACACCAATACTCAATTTTGTATAAAGTATTGCTTAAAATGCATAAGTACTGGAATTACTTTATTCTATCTTTAAGCAGATTTTAATAAGACAATAAAAGTCCAGCAATTTTGAAAAAACATAGATTGGGTTTAATACATTATTAGCATTTAAATAACAGAAAACACAAAGTTCTTTCCTGAAATGTAACTCAAACACAGTTCTTATAAAAGCCTCAAGCCACTTTTAAGTGTCTTTGAAATAGCAATACTGGAAAAATCAGCTTACATGTCATTTAGTCAAGTTTCTTGGTTAAAATCTTTGAAGTTTTTAATTTTAATACTTTAGGACTACATGAAATTTATTTAAAAATTCTTTAAAAGCACTTGCATTTACTTAGAATTTATTCTAAAATCAAGACAGAATTAACTGTCTCAGCTAAAAATTACAACACACTATTGAAATCAATTTAAATAGATTTCCAAAGGAGCAAATTCTAAATATTAAAAGTACATATATGTGGTCTACTGTTTCCTTGAAGGTTCAAGTAATTTAACTGAAAAATTTGGAGTAGGTTTATTTTAGTTATCTGACTTTGTGACCAAGTAGATTTAGTCATGGATATGCTGGTGTTCCATCACTCCTTACACAAACCACACATCACATCCCTGTAATCATCTCTAACAGACGGTTTCACACCTTATTTCTAAATTGCCATACAACAGGGAATAAACCTGTCTTTCCTCACTAAAAAAACATGAGGTATGTTCACTGAAAAGAACACAAAAGAAGGGAGTCAATATCCACGATTGCAATATATAAAATTTTGTGCTATAATGAAATTCTTTGTAGTTCTACATTGAGTAAGCCAATAAAAACATCTTTCTTTAGTAGTTTGGTTACACTTCCTTTGACACAAACCATTTCTATTGCATATCAAACTTGTGAAAATTATGTGGCAGTTTATAGTATAGACCTTTCTTTACTTGTCCTCCTTATGTCTAGTACTAAAGTGAACAATTAAATACACAAGTAATGAATGTTTAAAATGTCAAGGCTATTATCAATTGTCACTTTATTTCTCCTATAAAATTCATCATAAAAAGGTACTGCAACAATCTAGTATAAAGAAAATCTTCAACCAAATAACATGGTATAGGCCTTTTGAAAATATTTATACTTTATCACAACAGCAACAAGGAAAAATTCAATTTATCATCAGGACCAAGCTGAAGTTTTTGAGGTAGTAGAGACACATGACAGAAAAGTTAAAGAAAAATCTAAGGAAATATAATCAACTTGTTTCAAATGTACATATCAATACCTTTTGAAAGGTCTCAGGAAGCTACATATTTTAAGAAAAGAAGGTGCTCTAAAATTTAATTTGTGACCATACAGGAAGTGTAAAGATTATAGAAGAACACTTTGGTTAATTATCTTCTGTGGCTCTATGCATTCATAAATGAGTCTCTACACATAAAGGAGCTCACTGAGAGTTAAGATTACCAAACATATTTCAGATCTAAAATAAAATTATCCAATTGTGGTCCCTTATTCAAATGGTATATACATCCATGCAACAAGTTAAAATATCTTTAAAGGAACTAAAATTAAATTGCATATATCCTATTTCTTCAATAGTCTGTAAAGGTCTATTTCTTATAACAAAATAAGTTATTATCCCATTTTACTACAGATATGTCAGGAGTAGATAAACACAAGTATACCTGAAATACACCAGTGTTTAAACTTTTATTTCACACCATGCAAGGTCAATTATAACACATTAAAAAGTGATAAGTGCTATAAGCTGCAATTTTACATTTATACATTGGAAACATTCATTTCAAAATCTGAACATAATTCCATATTATCTGTAACAGCTACACTTCAAATCAACTGCTTATACAGATAAAATTTACTATGAAAAACAGTGATTTTGTATCTGGCCACATTCTATGATACTAATTCTTCAACTAACAGATCCTTTGAGAGAACCAAATGATTCAATCTTTTTCACAGTATCCATACTGTCCCTAACAAACCCAAATACTACATGCTAAAGTCCAAATGTTCTGCTTTGTTCAATGCCATGAAAATTGAGAATTATTAGTATTTGGTCTCAATTGGCTGTACAGAGTAAGCCAGTAACAGTATGTTTCACATCAAAGTTCTCATCTTTAAATATATCTCAATAAATGGACTGTCCTCCTGTTCCATCACATTTTGTGATATCTCCCCCCAAAAGAAAGATTTCAATTAATAGGAATCCTGAGTAAAACATAAAATATACATAGAAATTGCCACTATAGGGTAAATCCTGACCACCCAGTTTCTTTAAGAATGCATTTTGAAAATTAAATACTTATTTTTGAATGAAGATAAAAGATAAAAAGTCCATTTCTCCACCCTTTTCTACAAGTTCCAGAATGTTTCAGGTGTTAGAAATTTGGACTCTTTTGAGTTTGAAACTTCTGGGCAGAATTAGGGAACCAGTGGTGATGACACTCTTATTTGGGAAAGCTAAAGAAATCTTAAGAAAACTACATGATGTGGTCAAGAGGAAATTCACAAATTCTCCAAGTTACTGTGGTGTACATTCTTCTTGACTTCAATTACTACAGGTAGTTAGTACTTACTTGGCAAACAAAATCTGGAATTACTCTGTAAAAAATAGAGTTCTTAAAACCAAAGTCCTTCTCTCCAGTGTACAGTGCTCTGAAGTTCTCAGCAGTTCAAAAAACATTTGAAAATAATTCAAATGTTCACCATCCACACAAACATCAAAAAATACCACAGGATTTGTCTCCTTTGATAACTCTGCTGCCATAGACACCTCTCTATGGAGTCTCAATAAATTTTGTTGACATTCTTCAAATTTTTTTAAAAGACTCAGTCATTTCTTTTGTTTTAATCTCACTGCAAGTTGTTCCACTTTTGCTTTTCCATCTATTGGAAAAACAAGTGACCAGAATATTAACAGAACTTATAAATTGTTTTATTTTCCTTATGGTTTTTATAAAAGTCCAAAAAAGTAAGAAAATTAGCATCCAAAGTTAGAAACTCACTAGCATAATCTCAATTAGTCATAACTAAAGCATTATTTAAAATATTTAGGGGTTTTACTCTCATTGTTTTGGTGATAACATGGTTTGCACACACTTTAAACACCTGGCCTCTTCTCATTAGGATCCAATAGTAATTCTTCAGTGTATGCCAAAAATTTTTATATCTCCAACACCTTGCTCCTTCCACTGACTGACATCTCTATCCCACCTATAAAGTTTGGCTCTCTCTTTAAACAAAATTTCTTCATCTTTTTCTCCAGATTTTACTTCTACCTACAAAAAAAGATGAACTCATCTGTAAGATGATGCTTATAATTCCATAACAATTTTCAAAAATCCAAATTTTTAAACAGATTTTCCTTGTAAGGATATTAATAGATTTTACTTTATAGGTTAAGAGGCTTCAGAAAGTGCTGGTTCTTGAAAAGAAATATTAACTACTGACTGAGGTTGAAAAATGACAAAATAATTTTCCTAAAATAACATTCTTGTCCAAAAACTGTAAAAGGTTACTTTTTACTGAAATGACTTTGGCAATTAAAGAAATTACTTTATCCCCAGATATACAGTGTGCAAACAAACATGATATTCTAACAACATATGAAAAAAATTTCTTCCCAACAATTGCATATACTACTTACAAAGCAAAATCTATACAAAGTTTAAAAAGAGGGCTCAGGTATAGGTTTGTGATACAGCACTTGCATAGCATGTCTGACATCCTTGGGTTTTATCCCCAGCACTGCTAAAAAAAAAAAAAAAAAAAAAACAAAACAAGGAAAAGCAACCAGATGTATACTTAAAAGCTGAATGCTTAAGCCAGGCACAGTGGTACATGCTTGTAGTCCCAGTGACTCTGGAAGCAGAGGCAGGAGGATTTCAAGTTCAAGGCCAGCCTCAGCAATTTAGTGAGAACCTAAGCAACTTAGCAAGATCCTGTCTCAAAATAAAAAATAAAGAACTAAGGATGTAGCTTAGTGGCAAAGTATTCTTGGGTTAAAGCCCCAGTACCAAAAACAAAATACAAAAGTCAAAACAAAACAAAACAAAACAAAACAAAAAAACACTGATGTCTAAAAAATGGAGCTACTACTTCAGATTATAAGTATTCTGAAAGAAAGCAACCATAGTACTAACAAATCAATCCAGGGTAAGTTTTGAGCTTAAAATGAAAATTAAGTAATTAGTAAAATTTTCATTCCCTGACATGTACTTCTGATAATGACACTACTAGTTCAAAATGAAAATCTTCACTATGAACTACTTCTTCATCACTACCATCTTCATCTTCACTAGCTTTACTGGTTGTCTGTGTTCCAAACACAGTTGCTCCAGTATTTGCCCACTGGAAACTTTTATCTGAGGAAAAAATGAGGATTTGTAAACCACATAAGCTACTTTTTAAAGGTTTTTAAAATCTTGCTCTTAGATTATTAGGGCAAAATTATCATGTTCAACAACGGGAACAACTATTAAAAATGTTTAAAATAAGCCAGGTAGGGTTCTTAGGGAGGCAGAGACTAGAGGACTGAAATTTCAAAGACAGTCTCAGCAATTTGGTGAAGCTTTAAGTAACTTAGTAAGTCTCTGTCTTTAAATTAAAAAGGTTGGGACTGAAGCTCAGTAAAGCATCCCTGGGTTCAATTCCGGAACCCACCCCACCCCAAAAAAGTTTAAAATATTCTGGCAAGGTCAACTCACACACAAATCTGCAAGAAATTTATAATTTCAGTTACTATAACAGGCACATCTTAAATTAAAGCAAGAAAACAATACCCAAGAAAACAAATATAATCTGATAATCTGCAATTAAACAAAACAAAACAAAAAAAGAACTGAGAAAGCCAAAAGCTATTTCTGTGAAAAGACAAGCACACTGATTCCTGATTCCTGTCAAACCTTAAGAACAAAATTAATTAAGTAAAACAAAGTAAGAAAGTAAGAAAAGCGAATGGTGAATGGAATGATCTCACAAAAATGGAGAAGTGATGGTGAGGACAGAATGTAGTGAGTAAGATTTATTTAAGTAAGTCTTCCTCCTTATGATTTTCCTTTTTTATATGTTAGTATGCAATCATGATAGAGTACTTGGTTATACTGAGCAATAAGCAGCAAACACACCAAATTTCATTTGGCTTTTTTTGCAGAAAACTGTACCCACTATATTGTTATATGTGCTGACTTATTAACTCTTTTACTTTGTAGGCTATTAGGAAAAACAAAAATAAAGAAACCTGTTAAATGGGAGGTCATGAATTCTAATGTAAAATCATATCCCAAAGAAGTTTACTGCTTCTACAAGTAGCGAAAGCTGTGAAAAAAAAAAAGTGTAACTAAGTGGAGATAATAGTTATTTGAATTTCATTAATCATTTAAGCATATACCTTCAACAAAATTTATCCCATAAATCAAACATCTTATATAAGAACAATTTAGATGGTTCAGACATGAAATTTACATGATTTCATAGATATGAAAGATATAAGAATGAGAAAAAATGAATAGCCTTATTCTAATAATCTTGAAACACTTAAATGATGAAATCATTTGTACAAATGTACTGTTTTATAGAAATGCTACCAAATAGATTAAAAATAGAAACATCACTGATAGAGAATGAGAAAGCACATCATTTATAAATTTATTTCAACATCATAAATTAAGCATGATCATAATACTAAAATCCAAATCATCTCCATAAAAAATGCAGATTCAGGGATGGAGATAAAATTTAGTGGTAGAGGGCTTGCCTACCATGTGTGAGACCCTGGGGTCAATCCCTTGTACTTTAAGAAGGGGGGAAAAAGTAGATTCCTAATTCTTGAAATATCAACAAATCAAATCTAAAAGTACATATAGTTAAAAGAATAACATTACTAAAGTCAGAATTTTTTCAAAACTGAAAAATAGTTCTGCATTTAAGGACAGGGAAGACCATTAGAATAATTTGTACAAAATTTAAAAAATTCTTATGGTTATATTATTAATAATAAAATTAATCAGGGTGTTGTCCTGCAGATCTGTAATTCCAGTGATTGTGAATGCTGAGGCAGGAGAATCACAGGTTTAAGAACAGCCTTAGCAACTTAATAAAACCCTGCCTCAAAAAAAATTTTTAAAAAGGGTGGGCAATGTACACTTAGTGATAGAGGACCCCTGTGTTCAATCCCCAGTAAAATCAATCAATCAATCAGAGAAGTCCTTCATTATGAGAACACTTAGTAAATGGGAAAGTGCTACTTTAGTTACAACACTGTAACAAAGACTGGTTCTTTAAGTTGCATTTTGTTCTGTTAACATAATTAAAATAACTTCTTAATCTTATCTTTACGACCAAAGGCAAAATCCCCAGAATTACTGGAAGACAAATCTGCAAATGACAGTCCTCTACCACTTCAAAATGAAACTGTTTAATTTTCCAATGACAAAAGAAAAAGAACAATTTATTATTTCATTTAAGATTTTCTGAACAACAAAGATTTTCCCAGGATGGAAAAAAGGACAAGATTTTCTATAGTACAGGCTAGGGGAGTTTAGCTTCTATATTTTGGTAAGTTCTACATTTTGGTAAATTTTATATCCAATTTTGAATTTCTTTGGTAATATCAAGTTTACAGGTACTATTCACAATGAATACAATACTACATAAAATGCATGCCAAAAAATTATTGAGGTGGTGAACTATTAAGCTAGACTACACAATCATACAGTTTTTGCTTCATAAAGTCTTTTACAAAAAGTTACTAAATCAAGAAATGAAGGGAAGAATTTTAGAAAATATCTGTATAAAAATATTTTGCATTCTCTATTATAAAAAAGCTCACAAAAACTAAATGTTCCTTTTACATTTGATCATCAGAAATTAAGTGTTATCTGAATTCTATATGATCTCTGAAATCACTATGCTTTACTAATTTGTCTGAAAATGTAGAGGTTTTAGGTGTGCAATACCTTCCTCTTCCACCACAGTAAAACTGTAAAGTGTCTATAAATGTAATATTTGTGACTTATTTAGGACTCATTTTGGGGGAAAATTATCTACCATACATTATAAAGTAATACAATTTTTCAGAGACACTTCTTCCACCTCAAAAAAAAAATAAAAAATTAGAATGGAATAATGGGAAGAAAGCAATACCAAACATTAGTTACTATAATTGAATAATTTACCAAACTTTTAGGCTTATAAAAAAGAAATATAAGCTTGAGCAGTACTATTAAACATTACTGAAATGAAAACATTATCACAAAGAAAATCACCATGTAAGTAAACTATTATCTTTTATGCTCAGGCAAATGGGTCAAGAGTCACAATACTATGTAATCCCTGTAATCACAGGCCTAACAATAAAGTTATATGTTTATTTTATGGTTGGCAATGTAGTATGACTTTCCTTCTTAGCACTGCTTATATCTTATGCCCCTTCATATCTTCAAAAGTCTATCTTCTCAAACACAGGTGCACTTTTATGTAATACATGATTACAGAAACACATTAGGTTTTACCTTGGTTTGTAGATTCTGTATCAGTTTCCTTTCTAGTACACAAATCTACAGGTCTGTCCACAGTTCCAGAGGAAACAGATGATAAACTAATATGCTTGGTAATATCATCAGGTTCTTCAGATTTATAGAAAAATGCTGCAGTCACTTCAGTCCTACCTGTATACACACTGTCAGTTGTGCTAGTTATTTCCTCACTCTGGGATTTCTGCACAGATGAAGTAACAAAATATTATGCCATTAAGCACTGACTTATACCTCATATACACAAAGTTTAGAGTTCTAATCCCCAGCACCACAATACCAGACCTTAAACTATACCACAGAGAAATAGTAACAAAAATAGCATGGTATTGGCACCAAAATAGATAGGCAGACCAATTGTAGAGAAGAGAAGACACAGATACACCCACATAAGTATTCAACTCATCCTAAACATAGGAGCTGAAAACATACAATGGAGAAAAGATAGCCTGTTCAACAGATGTTGCTGGCAAAACTATAAATCCATATGCAGTAAAATGAAATTACAACTCTATCTCTCACCCTGCACTGAACTCATCTCAAAATGGATCAAGGACTTAGGAATAGACCAGAGAGACTGTATCAAATAGAAGACAAAGAAAGCCCAAATCTTATTCATGTTGACTTTGGATCAGACTTCCTTAACAAGCCTCCCAAAGCACAAGAAATCAAAGCAAGAATCAATAAATGGGATGAACTCAAACTGAAAACCTTTTTCCCAGCAAAGGATACATCAATAATGTGAAAAGAGAGCCTATAGAGTGAGAGAAAATCTTTTCTACATGTACTTCAGATAGAGCACTTATCTCCAAAATTTATAAAGAACTTATAAAATTTTACACCAAAAATACAAAGAACTCAATCAATAAATGGTACAAGGAACTGGACAGACATTTTACAGAAGACATACAGGTGATTAATAAATATATGAAAAAGTGTTCAACATCTCTAGTAATTAGAGAAATGCAAATTTAAAAAAAACTTTATGATTTTATCTTACTCCAATTAGAATGGCTATTATCAAGAACACAAACAATAATAGATGTTGGCAGGAATGTGGGGAAAAAGGCACACTTTTACATTGCTGGTGGATCTGCAAACTGGTGCAGCCACTCTGGAAATCAGTGTGGAGAATCCTCAGAAAGCTTGGAATGAACCCCCCTTTTGACTCAGTTATCCCACTCCTCAGTTTATACCCAAAGGACTAAAAATCAGCATACTACAGTAACACAGCCACATCAATATTCATAGCAGCTCAATTCACAATAGCTACATTGTGGAACAAACCTAGATGCCCTTCAACAGATGAGTAGATAAAGAAACTGTGGTATATACACACAATGGAACAGAATTAAGCCATAAAGAAGAATAATATTATGGCATTTGCAAATAAATGGATGGAATTGGAGAATATCATGCTAAGTGAAATAAGCCAATCCCAAAAAACTAAAGGCCGAATGTTTCCCCTGTTAAGTGTAAAATGATATATGATGGGGGTTGGGGGGGAGTGAGAGAAGAATGAAGGAACTTTAGATTATGTAGACATTAGATTATGACATGTAGGGGGGATATGAAAAATGGTGGAATGAGACAGATATAATTACCCTATGCACATATATGATTACAGAAACGGTAGGAATGTACATCTCTTGTGCAAACAGAAACAAAATGATGTAACCATTTGTGTACAATGAATCAAAATGCTGTCTGTAAAAAAATTAAAAATAATTTAAAATAAAAAAAACAAGTTGCTATTTCTTCTAGAAAATACTGACTTACAAAAGAATCACATAACCTGCTTTACAAGAAAGTGAGGACTTGGACTTTTGGACCCTTTCTCTCCCCAAACCTACAACTACAATGCCTGGACTTAAATATGCAGAGCAACTCTATAAGAAGCTCTGAAAGGTGGATAACATAGCAGATTAAGTATTGTACAACCAAATGGGAAATCTGGTGGTGACATCATGTGGAATTTTTATCAGTCTGTCCTATATCCCAGCCTGGTATTACAATGGTTCAATGAAGTAGAACTTCCAATGGCACACATTCACACACACCAAAGTCTCAAGCCAGTTCTCTTTAACCAGAGGAGGGAGTGGTCATGAAATGACTCATGTGTTGGAACTATCCAAAACAGACTTTTAAGAATATATTATGACAATATTCCAAGAAGTAAGGACAGACACTTTTTAGTGAAAACACTCTTTCTCAGTAAAGAAGCAATTATAAAAAAGAACCAAATGGGAATTTTACAATAAAATCTAGAGTTAAAGAAACAATTTTATAGTCCACTTCATCCATCAACAGTAAAATACATACATTCTTCAGAAGCTTACATGGAACATTTACCAAGAAAGACCATGTGCTAGGGCCTGTTTTATGGTTCAATGGTAGAGCACTTGGCTAGCAAGCATAAGCCCCTTGGGTTTGCTACCCAGCATCACATAAAAAAGACAAAGAGGTCACTTAAAATAATAGAAAACACACAACAGATACTATGAAACCAAAATGGAATTAAAGTTAAAATCATTAACACAAATATTCACTGGAAAAAAATCCAAACTATTTGGAAATTGAACATAAATAGCATGTCAAAAAACAAATTTCAAGAGAAATTTAAAATACTTTGAATTGAATAAAAAAAGTACAACTGTCACTGAGGTCGGACGTCGTGCTAAGCCTGCCCCCAACACTGAAGTTGGATGTCGCGCTGAGCCCAACCCCACACCGAGGTCGGACGTGGGCACTGAGCCCACTCCCCACAACCAGGTTGGTTGGTGCTGTGCCTGCCCACCCACACCAAGGTCGGAGGTCACTGAGCCTGCCCCCCACACTGAGGTTGGAGGTCGCTGACCCCACTCCCCCACACCAAGGTCGTTCGTTGCTGTGCCTGCCTGCCCACACCAAGGTTGGAGGCATCACTGAGCCCACACCACACACCAAGGTCGCAGGCATCACTGAGCCCACACCACACACCGAGGTCGGTCCGGCGCTTAGCCTGCATGCCCGTCTGCCCCCCTACTGCTGAGGGACACTGGGCCTCCCTCTGTGCTGACTCAGTGCACTCTTGCTGGAGCTCCCCAGTTCATTTGGAGGCTGTTGCAGGCACTGAATTATTTCTGAGGGTGTGGCCATCATCATTGGAAGGGCGGCTCCCATCCTGAGACACATATAGGAGACTGGAGGCCCTTTGACATGTACCCCTATTTACTCACTTACGTCCTACACCCTTTTCCTATCCTCTTGTCATAACTAGAAATATTGTAAATACCAATTGAAACTATCCTGTTTATTTTACAAATGTTAAAGTCTGTATAGGAGCTATCTGGTTCAGGCTGCATTTTCTCTGTATTGAGTGCTACTGGTATTGATCTCCCCTTCAAAGAGAGGTAGTGGGAAACTGCAGGGTCATAATAAGCCTGCAGGGGGCAAACTTCAGTATCTCTGATCTTCACTGCTACAGGGGAATAAAGAGAAACAATATGAAAAAACAGGGGAAGAAAATGTCCCTAAGTAACCAAGATGCTCTTGTGATAGACTCCAATGACAGCATGGCAGTAGAAATGACAGAAAAAGAGTTTAGAATGTACATGATTAAAATGATCTGTGAAGCAAAACACGAGATAAGAGAGTAAATGCAGGCAATGCAAGATCATTCCAGTAGATAATTAAAAGAGAAAATGCAAGAAACAAAAGAACACTTCAATAAAGAGATTGAGATTCTGAAAAATAAAAAACAAGCAGATGAAAGAAATGATAAACCAATTTAAGAAATCAATAGAAAGCATCACCAACAGAATAGACCTTGTGGAAGACAGAATTTCAGATGATGAAGACAAAATATTCAATCTCGAAAATAAAATTGAACAAACTGAGGAGATGTTAAGAAGTCATGAACGGAACCTCCAAGAATTATGGGATATCATGAAAAGACCAAATTTAAGAATTATTGGGATTGAGGAAGGCACAGAGATACAAACCAAAGACATAAAAAACCTGTTCAATAAAATAATGTCAGAAAATTTCCCAAACCTGAAAAGTGAAATCAAATACAAGAGACTTATGGAACACAAAGTGCACAAAACCACAACAGGTCCACACCAAGACACATTATAATAAAAATACCATTCTATGAGGCTAGTATCACTCTTATACCAAAATCAGACAAAGACACATCAAAGAAAAAAACTTTATAGCAATATCCCTGATGAACATAGATGCAAAAATCCTTAACAAAATACTTGCAAATCACATACAAAAATATATTAAAAAGATAGTGCACCGTGATCAAGTGGGGTTTATCCCAGGGATGCAAGGTTGGTTCAACATCTGGAAATCAATAAATGTAATTCAGCACATCAATAGACCTAAAGGTAAGGATCACATGATTATTTCAATTGATGATGAGAAAGCATTTGATAAAATACAGCACCCCTTCATGCTTGAAACACTAGAAAAAATAAGAATAGTAGGAACATACCTCAAAATTGGAAAAGCTATGCTAAACCCACAGCCAATATTATTCTTAATGGAGAAAAACTGAAAGCATTTTCTCTAAAAACTGGAACAATACAGAGATGCCCTCCTTCACCACTTCTATTCAACATCATCATTGAAACACTTGCCAGAGCAATTAGACCAAAGAAATTAAAGGGATAACATAGGAAAAGAAGAACTAAAGCTGTCACTATTTTCTGATGACATGATCCTATATTTAGAAGATCCAAAAACTCCACTAGAAAACTTCTAGAACTAATAAATGAATTCAGCAAAGTAGCAGAATATGAAATCAATATGTGTAAGTCTAATGCATTTCTATTTATAAGTGATGAATCCTCTGAAAGAGAAATTAAGAAAACTACTCCAATCACAGTAGCATCAAAAAAAAAAATACTTGGGAATTAATCTAACAAAAGAGGTGAAAGACCTGTACAATAAAAACTACAGAACATTAAAGAAAGAAATTCTTAAAAGATGGAAAGACCTCCGATGTTCTTGGATAGGCAGAATTAACATTTTCAAAATGGCCATTCTACCAAAGGCACTATACAGATTCAATGCAATTCCAGTTAAAATCCCAATGGCATTCCTCATAGAAATAGAGAAAGCAATCATGAACTTTATCTGGAAGAATAAGAGACCTCGAATAGCCAAACAATCCTGAATAGAAAAAGTGAAACAGGAGGTATCACAATACCAGACATTAAACTATACTACAGAGCAATCATAAAAAAAACAGCATGGTATTGGCACCAAAATAAACAGGCAGACCAATGGTACAGAATAGAAGACACAGAGACAAAACTACATAAATAGTCACCTCATACTAGACAAAAGAGTCAAAAGCATACAATGGAGAAAAGACAGCCTGTTCAACAAATGGTGCTGGCAAAACTATAAATCCATATTCAGTAAAATGAAATTAAACCTCTACCTCTCACCCTGCATAAAACTCAACTCAAAATGGATCAAAGACATAGGTATTAGACCAGAGGCTCTGAACCTTAAAGAAGACAAAGTAGGCCCAAATTGTCATCATGTTGGTTTAGGATCAGACTTCCTCAATAAGACTCCCAAAGCACAGGAAATCAAAGCAAGAATCAATAAATGGTATAGACTCAAACTAAAAAATCTTTTCCTCAGCAAAGGATACAATCAAGAATGTGAAGAGAGCCTACAGAGTGGGAGAAAATCTTTTCCACATGCACTTCAGATAGAGCACTTATCTCCAAAATTTATAAAGAACTTACAAAACTTTACAACAAAAATACAAAGAACCCTATCAATATATGGGCCAAGAGTCTGGACAGACACTTTACAGAAGACATACAGGCAATGAATAAGTTTTCAACATATCTAGTAATTAGAGAAATGCAAATTAAAACAACTCTAAGATTTTCTCTTACTCCAATTAGAATGGTTAATATCAAGAACACAAACAATAATAGATGTTGGCATGGGTGTGGGGGAAAAGGCACATTTTTACATTGCTGGTGGAGTTGCAAATTGGTGCAGCCACTCTGGAAAGCAGTGTGGAGAATCCTAAGAAAACTTGGAATGGACCCACCTTTTGACCCAGTTTTCCCACTCCTTGGCTTATATCATAAGGACCTAAAATCAGCAAACTACAGTAACACAGTCACATCAATGTTCATAGCAGCTCAGTTAACAATAGTTAGATTGTGGAACCAACATAGATGCCCTTCAACAGATGAATGAATAAAGAAACTCTGGTATATATACACAATGGAATACTATTGAGCCATAAAGAAGAATAATACTATGGCATTTGCAAATAAATGGATGGAATTGGAGAATATCATGCTAAGTGAAATAAGCCAATCCCAAAAAAACAAAGGCCAAATGTTTTCCCTGATAAGTGGAGGATGATATATAATGGGGGTAGGGGTGGGAAATGAGAGAATAATTGAGGAACTTTAGAATATGTAGAAGAAAATGAGAGGGAGGGAGTATGAAAAATGATGGGATGAGACAAGCATCATGTACATGTATGATTACACGAATGGTATGAATCTGTATTGTGTACAACCATTGAAACAAAATTATATACCCCATTTGTGTACAATGAATCAAAATGCAGTCTGTAAAAAATTAAAAGCCAAATAAAAATAATAAAAGTACAACTTATCAAAATTGGAGAGGTTCCATGAAAGCAAAGATGTAGAGCATTTAGAACAATAAATGCATCAATTTTAAAAGATCTAAAATAAAAATCTAATCTTCTACTTTGAGAAACTAGAGAAGGAAGAGCAAAATAAATCTATACCAAGTAGATAGAACTAAAAGGTGAGAAATCAATGAAATGGGGCTGGGGCTATAGCTCAGTAGCAGAGTACTTGACCAGCATGTGTGAAGTAGTGGGTTCAATCCTTAACACCACATAAAAATAATAAAACAATAAAATAAAGGCATTCTGTACATCAACAAGTATAAAATATAAAAATTTTAAAAAGACAAATCAATGAAATGGGAAATCAACAGATAAAAAAATAATCAAAACTTCTTTGTCAAGAACAATAAAAGTTGAAAAACCTGTCACCATGCTAACCATGAAGAGAGGAGTTACAAATTACATCACAAATGAAACCGTACTCAAAACAGGACCTCATGGACATTAACAGTAAAAATAAGAATATCTTGCACAGCACTATGTTTACAAATTTGATATAGATTGATTCTTTAAATGATACAATCTACCAAAATGCATACAAGGAAAAATAACCTTAATAGATCTGTACATGTATGTTAAAGACAGTGAATTAACAGTATCTTCCAAAAAGAAAACATCAGATTCAGATGGTTTCACTGGTGAGTTCTATTAAATATGCAATCAAGAAATACCAATTTCTGGGGCTGGGGAGATAGTTCAGTTGGTAGAGTGCTTGCCTTGCAAACACAAAGCCCTGGGTTCGATCCCCAGCACCACAAAAAAAGAAAAAAAGAAATATGAGGCCATCCAGAGGAGTCCATTTGGCATGGGGGACAAAAGGGTAGTAAGGCTCTTGTATTTGGAATGGTTTATTGATTAATCAAGAAACCCGTGAACTGGAACCTCAAACCTGGAACCTCCAACCTCGAACCTGGGGCCTCGAACTTCAAACCTTGAATCTTGGCACTCAAGGAGAGCCAGTTTATATCCCCTCAAGGAGATGAAGGGTAGGGCTGACACCAATTATGCAAAGATTAGGCGAGGAGCTAGCTGCCCATGGTAAATTTCAAAATGAGCAGGCACCATCAGGAGCACTTGGGAACATCTGTGCATGCATTGTGTGCATGTACTTAATTGGATATGGCCAATGACAAATCACCTGCATGTGCTTATGTTAATCAACCTTCTCACCGCTGATGTGATCAAAGCAACCTTTGGCTGGTTGCCAGGCGCCATCCTGGCGCCTCTGCATGGCATAGCACCTAACAGAAATACCAATTTCTACAATGTCTATCAAGAAACAGAAGTAGGGCTGGGGATATAGCTCAGTTGGTAGAGTGCCTGCCTTGCAAACACAAAGCCCTGGGTTCGATCCCCAGCACCATTAAAAAAAAAAAAAAAAAAGAAATGGAAGCAGAGTGAATGCTTCCTAACTCATCCTTTGAGGAAAGCATCACCTGAATACCCAAGTCAGATATTAAAACAAAGGGAAACTAGATCAGTTTCTCTCAAGAGAACAAAACAAAACAAAAATTCAACAACAAAATCCTCAACCAAATCAGGGTAGGGGTGTGTAGCTAGTGGTATGGCATATGTTAAAAAGGCTGTGAGTTCAAGAAACTATGCAACTCCTGAAATGAAGCACAGTCAAAACTATAGCTTATAGGCACAGGCAATGACTTTCTCAATAGGACCCCAAAAACTCAGGAAATAATGCCAAGAATTAATAAATAGGACATCAAATTAAAAGGCTTCTTCCCAGCAAAGAAAATAATTAGGAATGTGAAAAGAGAACCTAAAGAATGGATAAAAATCTTTGCTGGCTACTCTTCTGATAATTAATATCTAGAATATTTAAAGATTTTACACTAAAAAAAAAAAAAAAAAAAAAAACAAAAAACTCTTACACCAAAACTTTACACCCAAAAACAAAATAAACTTTTAATAAATGGAAAAATAAATTAAAGAAACTTTTCAAAAAAAGAAATACAAATGGCCAACAAATATAAGAAATAAGGTTCAACATCATTAGCAATTTTGTAAATGCAAATCAAAACTACACTGAGATATCATTCACAACAGTCAGAATAGCAGTCATCAAGAACAAAATAATAATAAATGCTGGAGAGGATGTAGAGAAAAAGGAATATTTTTACACTGTTGGTGGGACTGAAAATTAGTACAACTACTGTGGAAATCAGTATAAGTTTTCCTTAGAAGACTAGGCATGGAACCACCACATGACCTAGCTATACCACACCTCAGTATTTATTCAAAAGAATGGAACTGGAGACCCTTATATTAAGTGAAATAAGGCAAACTCAGAAGGTTAAGGATCATGAGACTCTCACATGCAGAAGCTAGGGAAGAAAGAAAGAAAGAAAGAAAGAAAGAAAGAAAGAAAGAAAGAAAGAAAGAAAAGAAAGAAAGAAAGAAAGAAAGAGAAAGAAAGAGTGGAGGTGGGGAAATCTCAAAATCAAAGAGAAGTCAGTAGAGAAAAGATATCAAGGAGTGGGAGGTGGGAGGGTGGGGTTTAATGGAAAGTGATATTGGCCAAATTTTATTAATATATTATATGCATCTATGAATATATAACAACAAATCCCATCATTTACAGATTATAATTCACCAATTTTTAAAAATATGGGAGAAAAAAATCAATATATGAAAAGAATTATATACCACAACCAAGTAAGATTTACTCCAATGATGGAAGCATGGTTGAACATGTGAAAACTGTTTGCAGCAAATTACTCATAAAACACCTGAATTAAGAATCCTAAGTTCATGTCAAGAGTTGCAGAGAAATTATTTGCCAATATCCAACACCATAATAAAAACTCTCCATAAGCAATGAATAAGGAACTTATTAAATTTGATAAAGAACATCTACCAAAAAAAATGTAGTTAACATGATATTTAACAGTGAGAAACTGGCTTTCTTATTAAGAACAACAGGAAGGTATGAGTGTTCCCTCATATCAAAAGATATATTAGAAATTCACAAGACACATTGAAATAAAAGGTATAAAGAGAGAAAGAGAGAGAGAGAGAGAGAGAGAGAGAGAGAGAGAGAGAGATTGGAAAGGAAAAACTGTCAATGTATACTGATGTTATGATTGTAAATGTAAAAATAGAAAGCACAAATACAAAATTTCCAGGAACTGCTAAACAATAACAATATATTAGGTTAAAAACTGAATACACAATAGTTAATTGCCAACTGGGTATGGAGTTACACATCTGTAATCCCCAAATGACTCAGGAAGCTGAGGTAGGATTGCCTGGGTGATTTAGCAGGACCCTGTCTCAAAATAAAAGTTTAAAAAGTGACAGTGATATACTTCTGTGATAGAGGCCTTTCCTAGCCCACACAAAGTTCTTTTTTTTAATCTCTAGTACCACAAGAATGGTACAAAAATAAAATTTAAAAGAATTTGAGGAATACTGAAATTATTTTTTTAAAAAATAAAAACTAATGAAAAAAATGAAAGGAATACATGCAACTAAAAAGAAAATGATAGAAGTCTAAATATGAAAATTACATTAAATAAAATGTAAATGGTTTAAACACCAATAAAAAATTATCCAATTAGATTTTTAAAGAAACTGTCAAAATTCAGTCCAAAGAAAATCATTATTATATAGGTGGTTAAAAAAAGATTATACCACACAAATACATATACTTAAACACAAAAATATGATTGAGTTAATCTTTTTTACCAGATAGACCAGATTCAAGAAAAATAACAAGGGCTAAAGAAGGATGATTAAGACAAAGGAGTCAATTTGTCACTTTTGAAATGGTAGAGAGAGGGCAATTATAAATGCATCCCTTCATAAAAACAAGGAAAACATTAACAAAGATAATCAAAATCAACTTCTTAACCAATACTAGAAATTAACCAAAGAAGGGCTGGTGTAGCTCAGTGGTAGAGCACCTGCCTAGCACATGTGAGGCAATGGCTTCAATTCTCAGCATTGCATATGAATAAATAAATGTTCACTGATAACTGTAAGATATTAAAAAACACAGGCCAACAACTGTGTGATCAGTGGCAGATAGGGATGGGGATCAGGGATGTAAGAAAGGACTTTTCATGATAGTAAAATCAGGCTGTTGGACACTATAATGGTGTACACATCATTCATTAAGTATTTGTCCAAACTCATAGAAAGTACAAGACAGGGGCAAAACCTAATGTAAATGATAAACTTTGGTTGGTGATCCATGAATACAGGTTTTATGATTTTAACATATATGGCCCCATGGTACAGGATGTTAATGAGGGAGAACATGCCTATTTTGAGGGCAGGAGATACATGGATATCTCTGGTACCTTCCTATAAACCTAAATCTGCTCCAGAAAGTAAAGTCTACTTTAAATAAAATTCACTGGAAAGGTCAACAGCAGATTTGATTAGCAAAAGAAATAAATAAGCTACAGATAATTGAATTGAGATTATCTAGCCTGAGAACTGTAAAGAAAAAACAAGTGAAGAAAACTCAACAAGGTTTCAAAGACCTACATGATAATCATGAAGCACACCAACGTATGCATAATGGGAAAACCAGAAGAGGACAAAAGGATAGACCATTTGAATAATGTCCGAAAACATCCAAAAAGTCTTTATGAACTCCAATACGGATGCCATAAAAAACATGCACACTTAAGTTCATCACAGATAAACTACCAAAGGCTAAATATTAAGAGAACTTTCTTGAAAGCAGAAAGCTCATTCCATACAAGGGATGCTCAGTAAGATTAATAGAAGGGCTAGGCCTGTAGCTCAGTGGTAGAGTGCTTGCCTAGCATGTGTGAGACACTGGGTTTGATTCTCAGAACCACATATAAATAAATAAAATAAATATGCATCAACAACTTAAACAAATATTTGAAAGAATTAATGGCAAAGATCAGAGTCAGATTTCTTACAGAAATCAGAGTCAGAAAACTGGGATACGGCTGAGGTTGTGACTCAGTGGTACAATGATTGCCTAGCATATGACAGGCACTGGGTTCAATCCTCAGCACCACATAAAAAAAATAAAGTTATGTCTACCTGCAACTAAAAAAAGAAAAAGAAAACAGCAAGACTACATGTTCAAAGTGCTGAAAGAATGTAAACCAAGTGTTTTATATCCAGCAAAATTATCATTTAAAAAAAGAGAGAAATTAAGGTATCAGAGATAAATAGAAACCGAAAAAGCACTTGCTAGCAGTCCTGTCCTATAAGTACTAAATGTGTCCAGTAGGCTGAATTGAGAGGACATACAATGTAGATGGTAACTTGAATCCATATAGAGCTATAAATTATGTAAGTAAAAACTATAAGCAAAAAAAAAAAAAAACAATTTTAGCAAGTCCTTTCTCTGTCATTTTATAAGTCATAATTTGTAAAGATCATTTTATAACAGTAATAGCAAACCAAACTTTACTGTTTTAACAGGCTAAAAAACAGAAAGTAGGGCTGGGGATATAGCCCAGTTGGTAGCATGCTTGCCTTGCAAGCACAAAGTCCTAGGTTTGATCCCCAGCACTACGAAAAAAAAAATTAAAAAATTAAAAATATATTAAAAAAGCAAAAATTAACAAACTTACTGAATGCAGTTAGAGCAATTCTTAGAGAAAAATATAAAGCTGCATACATTAAAAAACAAAGATCATAGGCCAATAATCTGAAAAGACCCCTGTCCCACCAGCTCAGGCCTATTTTAAGAGAAAAAGAAAAATTATTAACGGGGCATGTTAAAGGAATTTATCTGAAGATTTAGCTAAGAAAGAGGCAGGATAATTGGGAAAGTCAGAGCATGTCTGAACTAACAGGAGCTGATAAGCAGGAACTATAAAACTGTCCTGTAAAACTTCAGATACCAGATTCCTAACCAAGGACAGAGTAAATAGGATGAGATAACGAAGGACTGTAAATGGCAAAGTAAAATTATGGCTTGTGAAGCATGGCATCTTAAGTTCTGAGCCGCTCTATCCTTAACAAGGTTCCTTCTCGGGTCAGCTCCCCTAGCCTTCACAGATAAGGTGAGAGAAGTCTGAGTTTATACATTCTTTACCATTTTTTACGACCCGTGCTGCGGGCAATTAGGGAAAGCCTGTGTTTATGCAGGTGCGGAAGAGAGGGGCTGCGGGCAATTTGGGGAAGCCTGTGTCTCCGCCTGTGTCTCTATCTTTCATCCCCCTCTCCAGTTAAAGTAAATTTATGGCTTCTCCAAGAATGTCTAAATGCTGGATTCAAAATAACCAATAAGAAATCTGTTGCTTACCGTGCGCGCGAAACCTGTCCCTTTACCCTATAAAAAACCTGTACCCCAAAGCCCGGTGTGCCAGTTCACCGAAGCTCTGGCTGAGGTTTTACTGAGCACCCACAGGCGCCTGTGTAATCAATAAACTGCCTCTTGCTTTTGCAGCCAGGGATCACGTGAGTTCTTCCTTGGACAGGGGGTCTGAGGGTCTTTCAATCTTCACAACTTTAGAGACTGAAAAAAGAGCAAAGTAAATCCAAAGTAAGCAGGAGAATGGAAATAAAATAGAAAAGAGAAAAAGAGAGAATTTTGGAAATTCAACAAAGTTAAATCAAGAGATCAAAAAAGTATGAGGGCTGGGGTTGTAAATTAGTGGTGGAGTGCTTGCCTACCACGTGTGAGGCACTGGATCAGATTCCTATTACCACATATAAATAAAATAAAGGTCCATTGACAACTAAAAAGTACTAAAAAAAAAGAAGTATGGGAAGTGAAATCTGATGAAAGGCAGGTAGTCAAAATGATGCGTGATAACATTCTTGGTAAGTCACAGAATAATCAGACAAAAAAAATCATCAAAGATATGTAAGACCTGAATAACATAGTATCAAATAATTTGACCTAATTAACATTTATATAATACCCCACACACAAATATAGCAGATTACAAATTCTTCTCAAGTGCACATGAAACAATCATAAAAACAGATCTTACTAAACTTAAACAACTAAAATTATTCAAAATATTTATGAACCATAAACTAGCAATCAACAGCAATGATATGTGGGAAATCACCAAGTATTTTTAACTAATTCACAGGTCAAGAAGAATGGAAAGGACAATAAAAAACCCTGAGTAAAAAGTGAAAAGATCACCATTGAAAATTGTGGGATGCAGCTAAACAATGTTTACAGGGAAATTCTTGCATTAAATACTTGTATAAAAATTAATACTGTGGGCTTGGGTTGTAGCTCTGTGATAGAGTGCTTACCTAGCACAGTAAAGCACTGGTTTGATGCTCAGCACCCCATTAAATAAATATATAAAATAAAATAAATGTTAAATTCTTTTAAAAAAGGTGTTAATTTACGCTTCTCCTTTAAGAAACTAGAAATATCTGGGCACTGGGGCACATGCCTGTAATCCTGGTGGCTTGGGAGGTTGAGGAAAGAAGATCACAAGTTAAAAGTTAGCCTCCGCTTTAGTAAGACCCTGTCTCTAAACAAAATATGAAGAAAGGTCTGGAGATGGATGTAGCTCAGAGGTTAACTGCCCCTAGGTACCATCCCTGGTAAAAATAAAAAAAATTTAATTTAATTTAAATTAAAAAACAAAGGACTGAGGATATGCCTCAGTAATTAAGCACCCTGGGTTCAAACTCTGGTACCAAAAAAAAAAAAAAAATGAAAAATAAGCCCAAGGCAAGAAGTAAATAATAAAGAGCATAAGTCAATGAAATTTGGCACAGAAATCAGACTAAATATCAATGAAGGCAAAATCTATTTCTACTGATGGAAGGGAAAATACTCATGAAATTGATGAACCTCTAACCAGATTAAATAAAAAAGTGCAAGGAAGACAGAAAGCAGGCTATGTCTATACTGAACTTAGAGACAATAAAAGTTTAAAAAGTGATTTAAAGGAACAGCTCTATGCACACGAATTTGACACCAATTCCTTGAAAACCCAAATTATCAAAATTCACTCAAGAACTAGTAGATAATCTGAATAGATACTGTACAGTTCTCTATTAATTTACTGTATTTTTTAATAAATCTTCATAAAACTTCATCTCATATGTTTCCTCTAATAAAAACTGGTGATCATTCAAGGAGAAATGGCTACAATTAACACAATATTTTTCAGTAAACAGCAGTACCAGAAATATTTTTCAATTCATTTTAAGATATGGAAGCTAAAGATATTATCAGAAAAGAAAACTACTGACCAATACCCCTGAAAAATATAAATCCAAGAGTTGTAACAAAATTTACTCAAACATGAATGCTTATAAAATTTATAATTAATATGCCATGATTCAGGTTTATTCCAGGAAAGAAAAGTTGGTTTCCTGAGCATTCAAAATCAAATCCTTCATAGATTTAATAAAAAGTTCCATGATTGCAACAATAGATGGAGGAAGAAAATTTGACAAAATTGAATATCCATTTTAGGTCAAAACTCAAAACTCTGGGTGATAATATCTCAGTGTGGGCTCATCAATAATAAAAGAAACATATAATCATAACTTTCCATAGAAATTTTAAGAATTAGCTTATTTATATCTTCAAAGAATCCTGGTGAAGTTTTGAAGTTTTGACTGGCACTGTACCTTAAATCTATTGCTCAATTTTGGAAAATCTAATATCCTAATTATTTTGAGTGTACCAATTCGTAAATAATATGCCTCTCCACTTACTTAGATTCACTCTATCTGCTAGCCACACCCATCATTACTATTTGCTAAGAACATTCTACTCCTTACTACATCAACAAAGTCAATGGAACTAGAAGGAAAACAATGAAGACTTTTTTTTTTTTTTTCGGGTGCTGGGGATCAAACCCAGGGCCTTGTGCTTACAAGGCAAGCACTCTACTGACTGAGCTATCTCCCCAGCCCCTGAAGACATTTTTAACTGAGCTTCCTGAACTTTTTAAAGCTCTGACTGAAAGTTTTCCCCAATTCCATTGTCCTCATCAGTATCATGGCAGATTCCAAAAAAATGTAGGTTGGACTTTACTGAATCTGCTTTTGCTTTCTCTTCAAACATTGACTTCTTTTCCCAAACAATACCACATTCTTTCTCATTATCTGAAAAATCCATACAACACAAGCAAAAGAAAAGATAAAATTACATGAAGTTCAACTACTCTACAACAATGATCATTTTTTAACTTGGCCTCAATGTAATCCAAAAACCAAGTTAACAAGACCTATGAATACTAATGGAGAACAAGAATCACCAAGAGACCCACGTTTTTTAGGTAGCATTTTTTTCAAATATTTTAAATCACCAGAATAAGGATATGGTAAATAAATAAAATTGATTATTATTGATTTCTCATTATCTGAAAAATCCTTACAACACAAGCAAAAGAAAAGATAAAATTACATGAAGTTCAACTACTCTACAACAACGATCATTTTTTAACTTGGCCTCAATGTAATCCAAAAACCAAGTTAACAAGACCTATGAATACTAATGGAGAACAAGAATCACCAAGAGACCCACGTTTTTTTAGGTAGCATTTTTTTTTCAAATATTTTAAATCACTGGAATAAGGATATGTTAAATAAATAAAATTGATTATTATTGATCATCAGTTCAGGAGGTTCCTTTCAAATAGATTTGTTTTGAAAAAATTAAATCTACCTGCTAGATTTTCTTCTAATGGCCTATGTTTTTCTGAGTCATCCAGGTAGAGTTTCATAATACCCATTTCAAAATCTTCATCTTAACGGAAAAACAGGTATTTCTTTTCTTTTTATTTTCTTTTTTTTTCTTTTTATTATTATTGTATACAAATGGGATACATGTTGTTTCTCTATTTGTACATGGAATCAAGGCATACCATTTGTGTAATCATATGTTTACATAAAAACAGGTATTTCTAATAATTAGTTTCAAGGGTTTTCCAAGCCACAAACCTAGGAATTATCTCCAACTTTATTCTTTCGTTCATTCTCCATATGCACACAGTCATTTTGCCAACTAGAAATACCTAAGGCCTTTCCTGCTGTTGGAGCTTTTACTTGTACTCTACTCACGTTTGAGCAGCCTTGCTATCACTTTAGTAGGCTTCTAATCTCCTTTTCCCACAACCCAATCCTCTATATCACTGCCCAACTGATTCCAGTAGTCAACAGTGTCAACCAACATGTTTTCAGTTTGTTTGTTTTTTTTCTTTTTGTTTTTGCAGTAATGGGGATTGAATACAGCATTTGCACATGCTAGGCAGGCTGACACTCAGCTATATTCCTAGTTACAACAGGTACTTTATAAACCTCCTTTATCCCTACATGCGAAAATGTCATGATTCTTCCTCTTGCCTTCTTGTTCTGACTTTGCTTTGCCCTATATTGATCTTCTTCCTCTTCCTCAGTTGTCTAAATATCAAGTCTCATTCTTATCTTTCTGTAAGACTCTAATAATGAAAGCCATTTGAAAGTCCTCCTTATATGTTTGGAAAGGGCATTGTCCATTTAATACTCAAAACACCCCTGTGCATGCCAGATATTTTTCCCAGCAATTCCCCTCTGCAGCTCAGTTTTCCTCTCCTCCAATTCTTGCATGGATTAAAGGCACACCACAGTAACCCATCAACTGCCACCAAACCTAGCAATGCACAGTCCCACTCCGGTGACTCAGAAGAAAAGTCAGACACCCAGGAGTTCCCGCTTGCAAAGTTCATGAAATTGAGCCCCCGAGACAGGGCTTGAAAGCTCCAGCCCACTGGGCAGTTGCCCACCCGTGCCCCCGCCCTTCCATTCCCCACCTTGGAGCCCGTCTCCAGCGCATGCCAAACTTGTGCCAGCGACCAGAACTGGTACAGCTGGAGCTCTAGCAGCGCCCACCATCACTGATCGCCTGGGCTGAAATTTGCGTCTGCCACCTCGTGCTGGGGTGCATAGCGGGACCCTAGGGGGTCGGCGCCTTGGTCCCCGCAGCATTCCCCTGTAGCAGTCAGGTGCCCACTGGTTCAGGGAGCGCCACGCCGCCGCCAAGTAAGGAGAGTCGAGCGCCACCGGCGCCGGATTGGGCAGGAACCACCTGGGCCGGGACCGGGAGAGGCGGGGGGCTGACGGGTGGTGTCCCAAGCCCGCAAAAGGCCTGGGGAAGTTGTCGGGGACAAACCCTCGGCTCGCCACCCTTACCACTTGTGACTGAGGCCCGCACTGAAAACAAAAAGCACCCACCCCTTCGCAGGCTCTGACCTGTGACAGTGCAGCCGCCAAGCAAAGTCCCGTTGCACTGGCTGCCACACATGCCCGCCAGCCGCCCATTGCCCAGAAGAGGCGGCTCCGCGCCCAGGTCCGCCCCCTGGCGCTTGCCTATTTTCAAACTCGCCACGCCCTCCCACCTGCAATTTCACCCAGGACGCAGCGACTTCCTGCACTGACTGCAGCCCCCTAGGGTCTCCAGGCAGACACCGCAGTCTGCAAAAAGATGATTTTGTGTGGACACATCTGGACACGCAGAAATGGAATCCTACAATGAACAAGAACCAGTTACCAAATGGGTTGAGGCAGAACGTGGTTCAAGAAAGCCTGGGATGCTGGAAGCAGGAGGAGACAGGATTATTTCTCAGGAGGTGAATCCCAAAATCAACCACAGCTTCAGGCCACAGATCAAGGGAGTGATTCATAAGTTCCTGGAGGGCAGAAAAAATGAAGCTATGCTGACGCCCCCTTCTAAACCAGAGAGCCAGGAACCCCCAACCCCGTCCCAAGAAACTTCTAAGAATATTTCTGGAATCTTGGAAAGCTCTATTTAATTAATGGTGAAGACTTGGATCTCTGTTCCTGACAGCATGACTTCATTAGGTGGGGGCTAGGGGGCGGGGGAGGTGGCAATCTACTCAAGATTTCAACCTTGAATGTGGGCAGTGCCCAAATAGAACAGGAAGAAATTTAGCAGTGAGAATGTTGTTTATGTGTGTCCCTTGCATTGGGCTGCCACTGGACCTGCTTGTCCTAGAGTGTGACACCAAGTACACACTACAGTTTATGGACACTACAGCCACTGTGGTGGTTCTGAAACAACTTTATACTTGAACATGGAGACTGCTTATGGATTTGAGGGTTTGTGTTCTGGGATAAACAGAAGCTACAGTGAAAGATCACAACCAGTATCAAAGGGCAGTAAAACTTAGTGAGGAGTAGGTATTTGACAGTGCACATCCAATATCTTTCTCAGAGTTACAGACTAGAATGTACAAGCCCTTTGCATCGGATATCCTTAGAGTTGGTTGTAACCTTCTGGTCCATGATTCTTCTAGTCAGTTTCCTCCCCTTGTCAGAGGTGACAGAATGTGGAAGCCTGGAGTGAATAGGGACACAGAGACATCAGGCATAAGAAAAAATGTTATTGGGTTCCCTGTCCAGGGCTTCCTCCTGTTTTCCAAGGGCTAGTGAGCCTTGGATGTGTTTATTCTTTTCTCATGTTTGTGTTTTTTTTTTTTAAAGTGAGTTAATGGCATTAAGCTTTGTAATAAAATCATTTGATACTCTTGCAAAAAATAAAATAAAAATAGAGGTATACTTATTCACATGGCCTATTTTATTATAATGCTCCAAGGAAATTTGTGGTTGCCTCAGAAGCCTCAAATGGGTTGGACCAGGAGACAGGGAGCAGAGTTCCAGAGACTTCTGTTTCAGTTGGAGCAGTGTTTATACACTTTCTACATTGCAATTTTGCATAAAATATTATTGTCAAACAAACTTGAATGGGACTGGGGTTGTAGCTCATTTGTAAAGTACTTGCCTAGTATGTGTGAGGCATGGGGTTCAATCCTCAGCACCACATTAAGTCAATTAAATAATTAAATAAATAAAAGTACTGTGTCCATCTACAACTAATTTTTTAAACAAAGGGTCTTGACCCCCAAATTTCAAGAACTGGTGACTTATGAAATGACAGTTTCTAACTAGAGTAGTAACAATCAAATACATGTTATTTGTTGTTCAAGAAAATTGATCTTTTTCTTAAACAACATCTTATAAACTTCTTGAGCTACATCTTATGAAGTTCTTAATATGAAGTTGAAAGTTTTCTGGGACTTTCAGTAAACTTTAATTTAAATAAAATTTTAATTATTCCTTTTAAAAATATGTATGTGTGTGTACACACATGTGCATGCATACATATTAATTTTGAACATATTCAATTTCATATGCTTTAAATATCTTGGGATGTTTTGTTTTGACCAATTAATTTTAACATTCTTGTTCATATGTATTTATATTATGTTTTTGATAGTCAGGATGAAATATCATGTGGCTAAATAGACTAGTAAGAGTAAAGTAAAACGCCTTACCACTTACACAGGTGAGATCTCTTCATCATAGTACCCTGTCAAAAAGCCTATGCTTTCTTTAATAGTATACTTGTATAGAATGCAAAGCACCAAGAGAGAATCTTAACATATATTATGGGACTTTAGATGATTTTGATGTGTCTATTTAGGGTCATTATTTATAAAGACTGCACCACTATGGTGAAGGATGTTAATTATGGGGAAGGTTATGCACTTTGGTATGTAAGAGATAGACAGGAAGTCTCTGTTCTTTACTCTCAGTTTTTTCTTAAACCTAAAACTGCTCTAAAAACTGAAATCTTTAGAAGCAGTGAGCTTGAGCACTCCCTGATATTGATACTGTAATTCTGAAACACTCCAGTCATGATGAAAATACATTTTTACAGTAATGCTCTTACTGGCAAAAAATGTATCAAGTATATTAAAATTATCAATTCCCCTTACAAACAATTGTGAACCACATACATTTATCTTCCAGTTTTAATTTAAAAAATGAAATTTGAAATTGTATTTAATACACAATATTTCAATTTCCTTTGTCACAAACATAACTATGTGTATTCTTGATTTATTTGATTTCCAAATAACTGCATTTTTATACACTTTGAACTCTGGTGTTATTATATCTAGGTTTAATCTTCATTTCTATTTCTTTTCCTAATTTCTGATTTCAGAAAATGTGAACTGCTCTATTCACTATTTAATCTTCTGAATTTCACCATGGAAAATCTTAAGTTTGTTTTTACCTCTTCAAATTGTTCAATAATTATTCTCGGTGATATGTCTGACAGAAAGTCTTACGCCAAATATACCTCATGCTTTTAACTTGGGAGTGGTGGATTTGGTAAATTCAATAGAATACAGTTGTAAATTTTGACTCCTGCCTTTCCTCTTTCCTCTCTTTCTTCTTGGAACACAGCCATAATATCTAAAATTACAGAAATCATATTTGTAAGAATGGGAGGAATCCTGCATGCAAAGGAAGGTATAATGGGAATTAAAAGGAATTAAGTTCACAGAGGGCATAATAAACCACCGTACCTTGTCTAAAATTTTTGATAAATAATATACTTCTTTTATAATAGAAATACCTTCTTGATGAAAGAAAGTCATTGGCTCATACAGTCTAAATTCTGATAGAAAAATTGTAAATATTTATTGATTTATTTTAGTAGTCAAAAATTGAGATACAGTGAGGGCAGATACAGTGCAGCACACACATAATCATGGATACTTAGGAGACTGAGACAGGAAAATCACAAGATTGAGGCTAGCCTCAAGCATTTTAACAAGGCTCTATTTTAAATTAAAAAGTAATAAAAAGAAATGAGGTTGAATCTCGTGGTAGAGTGCCCCTGGGTTCAATCCCTAGCACCTTAAAAACAACAAAAAACAGAACAAAAAGGTACCCACAAAAACCTAAGATGAGGAACCATGTACATAAAATTAGTTCAAAGCTTCTGGTAGAGTGCCCCTAGAGAATGTAAATAATAAATATTGGAAAGAATGTGAGGAAAAAGGAACACTTGTTCATTGTTGGTGGGACTCCAAATTAGTATGTCCACTCTGGAAAGCATTATGGGGATTCCTCAAAATCTAGGAATGAAACCAGCATATTACCCAGCTATCCCACTTCATGATATATACCCAAAAGACCTAAAATCAGCACAGTACAGTGACACAGACACATCAGTATTTATTGCAGCACAACTCATAATAACCAAACTGAGGGACCAGAATCTATGCCATCAAGAAATGAATGAATAATGAATATGTGGTATATATACACAGTGGAGTATTACTCAAGCTTAAAAAAGAATAAAATTATGGCACTTTCTGAAAAATGAATGGAACATCTTGACACATGAAATAAGCCAGATCCAGGAGGTCAAGTGTCTAATGTTTTCTCTCATATGTGGAAACTAGACCTAAATAATAAGCGGGTGAGAGAAAAAAAAGAAAGAACTGAAAGTTGGGGAGTGGGGAGAACCCCATGAAAGTAGAGCGCAGTAAAGTAGAAGGAGGAGATCAAGAGGAAGGGAGGAAAGACAAGAAAATGGAAGAATAGGGAAATTAATCTGATCATATTTTCCTATGTAATTATGAAAAAATTCACAATTTTATCTTTATATAAATACATAGTGTACTAATTTATACCAAAAACACTTATAAATGGAAGAAAGAGCACTGGAGTAGAGGAAAGGGAACAAGGGTAGGGAGGAGGGGAAGGAACAGAAAAGTATTTAAGACCACATAAAAATCAAAATCAAAAAATAAAAAAGCATATATTGTGTGCATCTACAACTACAAAAGAGTTAAAAAAAAAAAAAAAAAAAAAAAGCAGGCTGAACAATAGCCAAGTGTGAAGGTGAACCAAGTCTGGGCATCTGAAAATAGACCCGCTTTTTTTCACTGTGGATTTTTTTCTGAATCTAATTACAGCTTGATCCTTTCCAGCCAGAGTGGCAAAAATTGTTTTAAGATAAACTCCATCAAAATTAAAATCTCATTAATGATTTTCTGAATTATTTGTAATAATATAAAATGGAGGTTGAAATCATTTGTTTTGAAAAAACTGTTTAAAATATTAATAACTGTGTCTGTTATTAATGACATGTTAATGGTATGTTAAAATGGCAAAGGGACTTTCAGGTTCCTAGTGTTCCACTTTCACACCTCCCTCTTGGAATTCCAACTATCCTATTCTGATGTGTTTTCTACCTTTAAATACATTTAGCATTTTTAACCTTTTCATTATGGAATAAGAATGTCATATGACTGTGATTTCAGATTAGATTTATTCAATAGACTCAATAAATGCAACTGGATTACAGAGATAATTTAACTTTTACTGTATTTGGCAATCAATCCAGAAACTTATTCTGAATATTTCAGAATCATATCCTGAGTTTTCCTCTTTTGGGTAACTTCAATCTTCACATCAGCTTTGAGTTTTGGTAGATAATGAATCTTATTTGAAATGATGAGAATAATCAACATCACTCTAACAAAGTGATCATTTCAAATATGGTTCTATGGTGAAGATGTTCTCAATAACATTGATAGACAAATATTAAATTTCCTGGTCAATTACCAGGTTAAACTTTGTGTCTTTAAACCCACATTGCTTATAAAGCCTGATTCTAGTTTATTATTATCATACAATATCATTATCAATGGTTTAATTAACAGAATGATTTTGGCATATTTTGTTTCACTTTCATCTTCTGCCATTTCCTCTATAGCATCAGATAAGAGCCTTACCTAATTCAGTAAACTGAATTCTTCCACATATTTAATTCTGAAATCTAACCCAAAACTCAGTTTTTATTTTCTGGTTATTTCCTAAACCCAACAAATAAATGTCTTTGTAAACATTGTCATTCAAAATAGATTTTCCCATTTCAAATCCTGAAAAATAAAGCAGGGGAAGGCCATGAAGAGAGGGCTCTGTGCACAAGTCACCTTGTAACAGGAACCAGCAGACAACTTACCACTTATATAAAAACACGGGACTGACATGCCATGTTGCAAGCCCAATTCTATCAAACAGTTAGCTCTTACTCTAAGATTTAATTATTTTAGCTTTAATAATTAATGATTACAAACTGTAGACATTTAACAATCAGAGCTCACTATCACTCAACTCTAAAAATGCCAAAGATTTTTTTTTACAAAACACTTTAACTAGCTTTTCATTCTTCCAATGGAACCTCAAATATTCCTTTGCTCCTTGGACATACCAGAGGCCACCCTGGCCTGGAACGAGTTGCAGTATGAAATCATATTCTTTGTTATTTCCAAAATTAAACCTTGCATGGAGACTCATTTCTATCCTTCACCCCTTGGACATCTTTAAAGATTTCATTCTAAAAGTATTAAGTATGCTCTTCTATCTGGCTGTCCTGGAAAACCACTTCATCAATACCTAGTGGGCCATGATTGGTAATAAAACTTAAAATATAATGAAAACCACCATGGTTAATGGGAAATGCTAACAAATTTTATTAACTATATTTGAAATATATGCATTATGTAGAGACTAAGCAGTTCTTCAGTAGAACATATTTGTATGGATGTTTCTTATGGTGATTGCTTGTGCCACTTGTTGCTCAAATCTACATTTCAATATTTATTGGATGGTAATGTTTTTGTCTTTGTATTTTGGATACATTTTTTTTAATCAACAGCAATAAACTCAGAACAAGTACATTCTTGTTAGAAAAAATGAGTTCTGAAATTCTATTATTTATGAAATTTATATTGAAAATATAATCACAGACTGTAGTTGTTAGAAATCAACCTAAAGATCTCAGTGTGGCATTTAACATTTTGAAAACAACATTCTATATTTTAGTTAAAATTTATTCAAAGTCAAACTTTAGTCCTAATGTTCAGTTAATGGACAGCTAAAATACAACCTTATGAAGCTTTTAACACATTGTGGATAATTTAAAACAAAGCTTGAAATATGAAATAAAACCAATCAAATGATTTTTTTCTTGCATAAGTATGAAAAAAAAAGACACTGGAGGGTACAGACAGAAAGATAGAACCTGTAAATATTTAAGCTTTGATATGTTCACATTTGAAAAGAAAAAATTAAGAATTGATGAATCAATGCTATATTTTCAACAGTATTTTGTGAACTATCCATCAATTAAAAATATCATCAATTAAAAATATTAAAAATATTCTGGTATGATATTAAGGGTCAATTGAAAGAGTCAAGCATTTCAAGTAATTAAGCAAATAACTCAACTGTGATGAAACTCATGATCATATGTATGAAAATTGAAAATGATATATTAAAAGTAATTAACATTAGAAATATGCATCCTGTAATTTGGAACATATATATGTAGCAAAAATATTATGAATTGCTTATTTTAAAACTTTACCTAATTAACATAAAAAAGTTATTTTAAATGTTTTTATCCAGAATGAATCCACATCATAGTCAAGTTTACGACAGCTGTTAAATTTAAAAAGAACAGAAAACTCTCAAAAGCGGTGAGATTATCCTGTTTAGAGTTTACTCATGTTTTTCAGTCTATGTCTTTTGCCAAATTTGGGATCTTTTCAGTCACTCCTCCATGGAAATTTTTTAACCCCGCCCATTCTCTCCTCTCCTGAACTCCAAAGATATGGATGTTAGATCTTTTGCTACAGTGTCACAGTTTTTGAAGTACTGTTATTTTTTTTTTCTTTTGTGCTTCAGTGTATTTTCTCTGTTGCTCAGATTGGGTAATTTCTATTGCTCAATCTTCAGGTTCACTGATCTTCAGTTCAGTCCATTCTGTTAAAACCATCCATTGAGGTTTGACTTTGGTTGTATTCTTCTGCAGGAAATCATCTGTCTATAACTAGAAGTTCCTATTTCCAGGATGTTTTTAATTTTTAAAATGTTTCTTTATTCTTCATCATTGCCTGCCTACATTTTGCTTATTTCCTTGATCTTGTTCAAAGGGTGTTGCTCCCTCCTATATACCTAAAACAGCAGAAAATGGATAAATTTGCTGAGGACCTCACTAACAGTTGTAATATTTTTATAAAGGTAGTTGCATCTTTTTTCTTAGAATATTGTGGAGGTAAATTCCTTTGTTAACTTATAGAAGTAACATTTAGAAAAAACTGAGAAAAGATAAGGATTTTTTGTTGTTAAAAACAAATTGTTTTGGTTATGTGTGCTTTTTTAATTTGGATTTCCTAATACCTAAATCTTTGTATTCTTTTTAAGTATGACTTTTTAAGTGCATCTCATAAATTTTAATATTATATTTTCATTATCAGTTCAAAATATTTTAAAATTTTAATTCTGATGTAGATCTGTGGATTTTAAATGATATTTCTTAATTTACAAATATGTGAGGATTTCCTAGTTTTCTTTTTATTAAAAATTTATAAAGGCCTAGCCTATGATCGGCATTCAAAAACATGTCATGTTACTTGGAAAGAATGTAAAATTTACATCTGTAAGTTGCATTTTTCTGTACATGAAGAGGGTTATGTTTATAAATGATTTTGTCTGTGATTCAATTATTTCCTGGAAGAGTTGGATCAGAATTGCTTACCATTTTGTTAATTTGTCCATTTAGTTGTGTACTGTCAGTTGTTGCTATTTGTTTTGAGACTATATAATAAAGTTTCAAATTGTTAAAAAAAGTAAGGAAGTAACATTAAGTCTCCAAACATCATAGGACTTCCTGGACTCATACATAATTATAGTACTTTGTAAAATCACAAAAACAGTAAGAGTTTTGATATTTCCTCTCAAAGGCATTTTTTTAGTACAAACTTGGGTTTGTAATCCCTGGAGCCAAGCAGTGTTTCTGCAACCTTTTTTTCCTGATTCTTTTTCTCATTCACTCCAGGTGATCAGTCAAAATACATTTGGACAAAAACAGCAATGTCCCCCATCACCATATCAATTTGGCCATAATTGTACCATTCTCATAACAACAACCATCTAATTGAATCTTTGCAGAGGGCTTTTAAGAACGTTGTCATACAAAGTCACTGACAACACTGAGCAGAGCCTGCAAGTCAGCATCTCACAAAAGAGACAGCAATCAAGGGGATTGGGTAGAGAAAGGGTGAAATGTGCTCATTACATCTTTCCAGAAGTCCAAGTCCTCACTTTCTTGTAAAGCAGATTATGTGATCCTTTTGTACATCAGTATTTTTTAGAAGAAATAGCAACATTTTTTTATTTTAAATTATTTATTTTTTTAAATTTTTTACAGACTGCATTTTGATTCATTGTACACAAATGGTTACATCATTTTGTTTCTATGTTTGTACATGGCACATAGATTTCTACCATTCGTGTAATAATACATGTACATAGGGTAATTATGATACCGCCGTTTACCGGTGACGAGTTCTGCTTCTTCTAATGTTGAAGATTAAGCACTAGAGAAGCACGCCAAGGCAAGCATATTAAGCAGGTTTATTTAAAGGGAATAATACAGACTTCTCCTGGCAGGGAGAAGGGGGCCATGGCTGATGTTCTAAAGTCCCAAGAAGTGAGCACACCCTGCATCTTTTATAGGTTAAAGTCTCTTTTGTTCTCCAGTTCTCTCCCCCCTTATCTCTCCTTCCTGCCTTCGTGACTAGGCCTGGTTTTGCATTAAGTGAGAAGCCATGGGCAGGGGGAGGGCCAAGGTGATTCAGGCAGATAAGGGCCCAGGGGGCATTAATTAGCAGCTCCTTGTTTGCAGTCCTTGATAAAGGCAGGTAAATTTGGTAATCAATGGGCTCCGGAGATCTTTGACATTCCATTCTTCCAGGGGCAGTCTCCAACTTCCAAAGGCAGATGGCTTCATGGCTTCATTTCCTCGAATTGACCCGATTCCCTATTTCTACCTGTCCTTAATTCTGGCTTCAATTATGTCTGTCTCATTGCACCATTTTTCATATCCCCCCTACCTGTCATAATCTAATGTCTACATAATCTAAAGTTTCTCCATTCTTCTCTCACTCACCCCCAAAACCCCCATTATATATCATTTTCCACTTATCAGGGGAAACATTCAACCTTTGGTTTTTTGGGATTGGCTTATTTCACTTAGCATGATATTCTCCAATTCCATCCATTTATTTGCAAATGCCATAATATTATTCTTCTTTATGGCTGAATCCTATTCCATTGTGTGTATATACCACAGTTTCTTTATCCATTCATTTGTTGAAGGGCATCTAGGTTGATTCCACAATCTAGCTATTGTTAACTGAACTGCTATGAACATTGATGTGGCTGTGTTACTGTAGTATGCTGATTTTAAGTCCTTTGGGTATAAACTGAGGAGTGGGATAACTGAGTCAAAAGGGCAGTTCAATCCAAGTTTTCTGAGGATTCTCCACACTGCTTTCCAGAGTGGCTGCACCAGTTTGCAGATCCACCAGCAATGTAAAAGTGTGCCTTTTCTCCCACATACATGCCAACATCTATTATTGTTTGTGTTCTTGATATTAACCATTTTAATTAGAGTAAGAGAAAATCTTAGAGTTTTTTTAAATTTGCATTTCTCTAATTACTGAAATGTTGAACACTTTTTCATATATTTATTAATCACCTGTATGTCTTCTTCTGTAAAATGTCTGTCCAGTTCCTTGGCCAATTTATTGATTGAGTTCTTTGTATTTTTGGTGTAAAATTTTATAAGTTCTTTATAAATTTTGGAGATAAGTGCTCTATCTCTAGTACCTGTAGAAAAGATTTTCTCCCACTCTGTAGGCCCTCTTTTCACATTATTGACTGTATTTTTTGCTGAGAAAATGTTTTAGTTTGAGTCCATCCCATTTATTTATTCTTGCTTTGATTTCTTGTGCTTTGGGAGGCTTGTTAAGGAAGTCTGATCCTAAGCCAACATGAAGAAGATTCGGGCCTTCTTTGTCTTCTACTTGATGCAGCTTCTCTGATCTTATTCCTAAGTCCTTGATCCATTTTGAGTTGAGTTCTGTGCAGGGTGAGAAATAGAGGTTTGATTTTATTTTACTGCATATGGATTTATAGTTTTTCCAGCACCATTTGTTGAACAGGTTATCTTTTCTCCATTGTAAGTTTTTAGGTCCTATGTCTAGTATGAGGTGAATATTTATGTGGGTGTTTCTGTGTCTCTTCTCTACCATTGGTCTGCTATCTATTTTGGTGCCAATACCATGCTATTTTTGTTACTATTCCTCTGTGGTATAGTTTAAGGTCTGGTACTGTGATACCTCCTTTTTATTGTGGTGCTGGGGATTACAACCCTGAACTTTGTGTATGCAAGGTATAAGTCAGTGCTTAATGGCATAATAGTTTGTTACTTCCTCTGTGCACAAATCCCAGAGTGAGGAAATAACTAGCACAACTGACAGTGTGTATACAAGTAAGACTGAAGTGACTGCAGCATTTTTCTGTAAATCTGAAGGACCTGATTATATTACCAAGCATATTAGTTCATCATCTCTTTCTTCTGGAACTGTGGACAAACCTGTAGATTTTTCTACTAGAAAGGTAACTGATATAGAATCTACAAGCCAAGGTAAAACTTAATGTGTTTCTGTAATCATGTATTACATAAAAGTGCACCTGTATGTTTGAAAAGATAGATTTTGAAGATACAAAGGGGCATAAGATATAAGCAGTGCTAAGAAAGAAAGTCATACTGCATTGCCAACCAAAAAATAAACATATATCTTTATTGTTAGACCTGTGATTACAGGGATTACTCTTGACCCATTTGCTTGAGCATAAAAGATAATAGTTTACTTACATGGTGATTTTCTTTGTGATAATGTTTTTATTTTAGTATTGTTTAATAGTATTGCTCAAGCTTATATTTCTTTTTTATAATCCTAAAATTTTGGCAAATTATTCAATTATAGTAACTAATGTTTGGTATTGCTTTCTTCCCATTATTCCATTCTAATAGTTTATTTTTTTTTTGAGGTGGAAGAAGTGTCTCTGTAAATTGTATTACTTTATAGTATATGGTAGATAAATTTTCCCCAAAAGGAGTCCTAAATAAGTCACAAATATTACATTTATAGACACTTTAGAGTTTTACTATGGTAGAAGAGGAAGGTATTGCACACCTAAAACCTCTACATTTTCAGACAAATTAGTAAAGCATAGTGATTTCAGAGATCATATAAAATTCAGATAACCCTTAATTTCTGAAGATCAAATGTAAATGGGACATTTAGTTTCTGTGAGCTTTTTTTATAATTCAGAACACAAAATTTTTTATACAGATGTTTTCTAAAATCCTCCTCTCCATTTCTTGATTTAGCAACTTTTTGAAAAGACTTTATGAAGCAGAAACTGTATGATTGTGTAATGTAGCTTAATAGTTCACCACCTCATTAATTTTTTGGCATGCACTTTGTGCAGTATTGTATTCATTGTGAATAGTACCTGTAAACTTGATATTACTGAAGAAGCTCAAAATTGGATATAAAATTTACCAAAATATAGAAATTACCAAAATATAGTAGCTAAACCCCCCTAGACTGTAGTATAGAAAGTCTTGTCCTTTTTTCAGTCCTGGGGAAACCTTTGATGTTCAGAACATCTTAAATGAAATAATAAATTGTTCTTTTTCTTTTGTCAGTGGAAAATAAAACAGTTTTATTTGGAAGTGGTAGAGGACTTTCATTTGCAGATTTGTCTTCCAGTAATTCTGGGGATTTTGCCTTTGGTCCTAAAGATAAGATTAAGAAGTTATTTTAATCATGTTAACAGAACAAAACACAACTTAAAGAACCAGTCTTTGTTACAGTGTTGTCACTAAAGTAGCACTTCCCCATTTACTAAGTGTTCTCATAATGAAGGACTTCTTTATTGTATTAGGGATTAAACCCAGGGGTCCTCTATCACTGAGTGTACATTGCCCTCCCCTTTTTAAAATTTTATTTTGAGGCAGTGTTTCATAAAGTTGCTAAGGCCGTTCTTAAACCTGTGAATCTCCTGCCTCAGCATTCACAATCACTGGAATTACAGATCTAGAGGACAACACCCTGAATAATTTTATTATTAATAATATAACCATAAGAATTTTTTAAATTTTGTACAAATTATTCTAATGGTCTTCCCTGTCCTTAAATGCAGAACTATTTTCAGTTTTGAAAAAAATCTGACTTTGGTAATATTATTTTTTTAACTGCATGTACTTTTAGATTTGATTTGTTGATATTTCAAGAATTAGGAATCTACTTTTTTCCCCATTCTTAAGGTACGAGGGATTGACCCCAGGGCCTCACACATGGTAGGCAAGCCCTCTACCACTAAATTTTATCCCCATCCCTTAATCTGCATTTTTTAAGGAGATAATTTGGATTTTAGTATTATGGTCATGCTAATTTATGATGTTGAAATAAATTTATAATTGATGTGCTTTCTCATTCTCTATCAGTGATGTTTCTATTTTTAATCTATTTGGTAGCATTTCTATAAAACAGTACATTTGTACAAATTATTTCATCATTTAATTGTTTCAAGATTATTAGAATAAGGCTGTTCAATTTTTTTCTCATTCTTATGTCTTTCATATCTGTGAAATCATGTAAATTTCATGTCTGAACCATCTAAACTGTTCTTACATAAGATGTTTGATTTATGGGATAAATTTTATTAAAGGTATATGCTTAAATGTTTAATGCAACTCAAATAACTATTATCCCCACTTAGTTATACATTTTTTTTTCACAGCTTCCGCTACTGTAGAGCAGTAAAATACTTTGGGATATAATGTTACATTAGAATTCATGACCTCCCCTTTAACATGTTTCTTTATTTTTGTTTTTCCTAATAGCCTAAAAAGTAAAAGAGGTAATAAGTCAGCACATATAACAATACAGTGTATACAGTTTTCTGCAAAAAATGCCAAATGAAATTTGGTGTGTTTGCTGCTTATTGCTCAGTATAACCAAGTACTATATCATGATTGCATACTAACATATAAAATAGGAAAAACATAAGGAGGAAGACTTACTTAAATAAGTCTTACTCACTACATTCTGTCCTCACCATCACTTCTCCATTTTTGTGAGATCATTCAATTCACCATCCGCTTTTCTTACTTTCTTACTTTGTTTTACTTAATTAATTTTGTTCTTAAGGTTTGACAGGAATCAGGAATCAGTGTGCTTGTCTTTTCACAGAAATAGCTTTTAGTTTTCTCAGTTCTTTTTTTGGTTTGTTTTTGTTTAATTGCAGATTATCAGATTATATTTGTTTTCTTGGGTATTGAATTCTTGCTTTAATTTAAGACATGGTTGTTATAGTAACTGAAAGTATTAATTCCTTGCAGTTTTGTGTTAGTTGACCTTGCCAGAATATTTTAAACTTTTTTGGGGTGGAGATGGTTCTGGGATTGAACCCAGGGATGCTTTACTGAGCTTCAGTCCCAACCTTTTTAATTTAAAGACAGAACCTTACTAAGTTACTTAAAGCTTCACCAAATTGCTGAGACTGCCTTTGAAATTTCAGTCCTCTAGCCTCTACCTTCTTAACCATCCTACCTAGCTTATTTTAAACATTTTTAATAGTTGTATCAGTTGTTGAAAATGATAGTTGCACCAATAAGAGTAAGATTTTAAAAACCTTTAAAAAGTAGATTATGTGGTTTACATATCCTCATTTTTTCATCAGATAAAAATTTCCAGTGGGCCAATACTGGAGCAATGGTGTTTGGAACACAGACAACCAGTAAAACTGATGAAGATGAAGATGGTAATGATGAAGTAGTTCATTCTGAAGATTTTCATTTTGAACCAATAGTGTCATTATCAGAAGCAAATGTCAGGGAATGAAAATTTTACTAATTACTTAATTTTCATTTTAAGTTTAAAACTTACCCTGGATTGATTTGTTAGTACTATGGTTGCTTTCTTTCAGAATACTTATAATCTGAAGTAGTAGCTCTATTTGTTAGACATCAGTGTTTTTTTTTTTTTTTTCACTTTTGTCTTTTGTTTTCAGTACTGCGGCTTTAACCCAGGAGTACTTTGCCACTAAGCTACATCCATAGTTTTTTATTTTTTTTTTTTATTTTGAGACAGGGTCTTGCTAAGTTGATTAGGTTCTCATTAAATTGCTGAGGCTGGTCTTGAACTTGAAATCCTCCTGCCTCTGCTTCCAGAGTCACTGGGATTATAAGAATGTACCACTGTGCCTGGCTTAGGCATTCAGTTTTGAACTATACTTCTGGTTGTTTTTCCTTTTTTTTCTTTCTTTTTGTTTTGTTTTGTTTTTGTTTTAGCAGTGCTGGGGATTAAACCCAAGGACCTCAGACATGCTATGCAAGTGCTGTATCACAGATTTACCTGAGTCCTTTTTTTAAAGTTTGTATAGATTTTGCTTTGTAATTAGTATATGCAATTGTTGGGAAGAAATAACTTTTTTCACATGTTGTTAGAATATCATGTTTGTTTTCATACTGTATATCTGGGGATAAAGCAATTTCCATAATTCCAAAGTCATTTCAGTAACAAGTAACCTTTTACAGTTTTTGGACAAGAATGTTATTTTAGGAAAATTATTTTGTCATTTTTCAACCTCAGTCAGTAGTTAATATTTCTTTTCAAGAACCAGCACTTTTTGAAGCCTCTTAACCTATAAAGTAAAATCTATTAATGTCCTTACAAGGAAAATATGTTGAAAAATTTGGATTTTTGAAATTTGTTATGGAATTATAAGCATCAGCTTACAGATGAGTTCATCTTTTTTCATAAGTAGAAGTAAAATCTGGAGGAAAAGATGAAGAAATTTTGTTTAAAGAGAGAGCCAAACTTTATAGGTGGGATAAAGATGTCAGTCAGTGGAAGGAGCACGGTGTTGGAGATATAAAGATTCTTTGACACACAATGAAGAATTATTATTGGATCCTAATTAGAATAGGCCAGGTGTTTAAAGTGTGTGCAAACCATGTTATCACCAAAACAATGAGATTAAAACCCCTAAATATTTCAAATAATGCTTTAGTTCTGACTGCTTGAGATTATGCTAGTGAGTTCTTAACTTTGGATGCTAATTTTCTTTCTTTTTTGGACTTTTCTAAAAACCATAAGGAACATAAAACAATTTATAAGTTCTGTTAATATTCTGGTCACTTGTTTTTCCAATAGATGAAAAAGCAAAAGTGGAACAACTTGCAGTGAGATTTAAAACAAAAGAAATGACTGAGTCTTTAAGAAAAAATTTGAAGAATGTCAACAAAATTTATTGAGACTCCATAGAGAGGTATCTATGGCAGCAGAGTTATCAAAGGAGACAAATCCTGTGGTATTTTTTGATGTTTGTGTGGATGGTGAACATTTGAATTATTTTCAAATGTTTTCTGAACTGCTGAGAACTTCAGAGCACTGTACACTGGAGAGAAGGACTTTGGTTTTAAGAACTCTATTTTTTACAGAGTAATTCCAGATTTTGTTTGCCAAATAAGTACTAACTACCTGTAGTAATTGAAGTCAAAAAGAATGTACACCACAGTAACTTGGGGAATTTGTGAATTTCTTCTTGACCTCATCATGTAGTTTTCTTAAGATTTCTTTAGCTTTCCCAAATAAGAGTGTCATCACCACTGGTTCCCTAATTCTGCCCAGAAGTTTCAAGCTTAAAAGGATCCAAATTTCTAACACCTGAAACATGCTAGAACTTGAGGGTGGAGAAGAGGACTTTTTATTTTTTATCTTCATTCAAAAATAAGTATTGAATTTTCAAAATGCATTTTTAAGGAAACTGGATGCTCAGGATTTACCCTATAGTGGCAACTTCTATGTATATTTCATGTTTTAATCAGGATTCCTATTAATTGAAATCTTTCTTTCCCGGGGGAGATATCACACAATGTAATGGAACAGGAGGACAGTCCATTTATTGAGATAAATTTGAAGGTGAGAACTTTGATGTGAAACATACTGTTCCTGGCTTACTCTCTACAGTCAATTGAGGCCAAATACTAATAATTCTCAATTTTTATGGCATTGAACAAAGCAGAACATTTGGACTTTAGCATATAGTATTTGGTTTTGTTAGGGACAGTATGGATATTGTGAAAAAGATTGAATCATTTGGTTCTCCCAAAGGATCTGTTAATTGAAGAATTAGTATCATAGAATGTGGCCAGATACAAAATCACTGTTTTTCATAGTAAATTTTATCTGTGTAAGCAGTTGATTTGAAGCTTAGCTGTTACAGATAATATGGTAATTATGTACAGATTTTGAAAATGAACATTTCCAATGTATAAATGTAAAATTGCAACTTATAGCGCTTATCACTTTTTAATGTGTTATAATTGACTTTTCTTGGTGTGAAATAAAAGTTTAAACACTGGTGTATTTCAGGTATACTTGTATTTATCTACTCCTGACATATCTGTATTAAAATGGGATAATAACTTATTTTGTTATAAGAAATAGACCTTTACAGACTATTGAAGAAATAGGATATATGCAATTTAATTTTAGTTCCTTTAAAGATATTTTAACTTGTTGCATGGATGTATATACCATTTGAATAAAGGGACCACAACTTGGATAATTTTATTTTAGATCTGAAATATGTTTGGTAATCTTAACTCTCAGTGAGCTCCTTTATGTGTAGAGACTCATTTATGAATGCATAGAGCCACAGAAGATAATTAACCAAAGTGTTCTTCTATAATCTTTACACCTCCTCTATGGTCACAAATTAAATTTTAGAGCACCTTCTTTTCTTAAAATATGTAGCTTCCTGAGACCTTTCAAAAGGTATTGATATTTACATTTGAAACAAGTTGATCATATTTCCTTAGATTTTTCTTTTAACTTTTCTGTCATGTGTCTTTACTACCTCAAAAACTTCAGCTTGGTTGTGATGATAAATTGATTTTTTTCCTTGTTGCTGTTGTGCTAGAGTATGAATATTTTCAGAAGGTCTATACCATGTTATTTGGTTAAAGATTTGCTTTATACTAGATTGTTGCAGTACCTTTTATGATGAATTTTATAGGAGAAATAAAGTGACAATTGGTAATAGCCAGGACATTTTAAACATCCATTACTTGTGTATCTAATTGTCTGTTCATTTTAGTACTAGACATAAGGAGGACAAGTAAAGAAAGGTCTGTACTATAAACTGCCACATGATTTTAGCAAGTTTGATATGCAACAGAAATGGTTTGTGTCAAAGGAAGTGTAACCAAACTACTAAAGAAAGATATTTTTATTGGCTTTCTCAATGTAGAACTACAAAGAATTTCATTATAGCACAAAATTTTATATATTGCAACCGTGCATATTGACTCCCTTCTTTTGTGTTCTTTTCAGTGAACATACCTCATTTTTTTTAGTGAAGAAAGACAGATTTATTCCCTGTTGTATGGTAATTTAGAAATGAGGTATCCTATAGTGAATACCTGTGAAACCGTCTGTTAGAAATGATTACAGGGATGTGGTGTGCTGTTTGTGTAAGGAGTGATGGAACACCATCATATCCATGATTTAAATCTACTTGGTCACAAAGTCAGATAACTAAAATAAACCAACTCCAAATTTTTCAGTTGAATTACTTGAACCTTCAAGGAAACAGTAGACCACATATATGTACATTTAATATTTAGAATTTGCTCCTTTGGAAATCTATTTAAATTGATTTAAATAGTGTGTTGTAATTTTTAGCTGAGACAGTTAATTCTGTCTTGATTTTAGAATAAATTCTAAGTAAATGCAAGTGCTTTTAAAGAATTTTTAAAATAGATTTTGATGTAGTCCTAAAATATTAAAATTAAAAGCTTCAAAGATGTTAACCCAAAAACTTCATTAAATGACATGTAAGCTGATTTTTCCAGTATTGCTATTTCAAAGACACTTAAAAGTGGCTTGAGGCTTTTATAAGAACTGTGTTTGAGTTACATTTCAGGAAAGAACTTTGTGGTTTCTGTTATTTAAATGCTAATAATGTATTAAACCCAATCTATTTTTTTCAATTTGCCTGGATTTTATATTGTCTTATTAAAATCTGCTTAAAGATAGAATAAAGTAATTCCAGTATTTATGCATTTTAAGCAATACTTTATACAAAATTGAGTATTGGTTTAGTTTATTTAGATAGGAACTACTTTGCTAAAGTATTTCTGTTATAAAATTTTGGTAATTGAGAACTTTAATCCAGAGTATTTAGTTTTCAGTCCAGATATGTAGTTGGCAATCATTTTAGAAAAGGGATTATGAAAGAAGTGTTCAAACAACTATTCCTCTCATTCAGTCTCTGTTTAATAAAGATTTTAGGCTGACATATCATTAAGCACCCGTGAAATGCTATGCACTGTTATTGGTACTAGGAAAGCTGGTTTGGTTTTGTGGTTTTAGTAATCCATGTTTTCCTGGAGTTTACATTCTAAAACTTTTTGACATACTGTTTTCCCGCATGCGGAACACAGGCAGGGAAAGCAAAGAGGTTTCTATGCCTACCTATCCGCTGTATTCTTGATTTTCTTCTGTGTGACAGCAAACGTCACTTTGATGAAGAGGCAAGTGTTTTTGTAAGTGCAAATGCATGCCAAGTGTGCTTAGGGACCAGAGGCCTCTGCAGTTTTGGTTTCAATTCTCCAGCACCAGGGCCATGGTATGGTGCCCAGAGGGCCCCTTGGGGCGAGGGGGAGCATTTTTCCTCTTACCCAGGATGACTCAAAAGGGCAGATACAACACTACTTATTACTCATAAAGTTAACCTCAGAAAATTACACATTTGTAGCATGAAGACAACTCGACAGGGTCAGCCTCTTGCAGGGCCAAGATGCTTTAAGACAGCAGTGCAACACAGCGTTCACTCTCCAGTCCTGTATAAGCTCCCCACCTGGCCTCCTAGCATGCCCCGGGGGTGGGGCTGTTGTGCCAGGATGCACCTGCAATTCAAGAGCCCTGCCTCAGTGCCTTGCTACAGGTTTGAGTGCATTTACCTGGGAGACCGCTGTGGCCACTGCACGCCATGAAGGCCCGGTTTGTGAAGTCACCAGGGCAGGATTTTACAGTAGACCATCTCAAACGCCCATAGGGACTCGGAGGCTGCTGCTCCAGTCAGGTGAGGGCACTTTCCCTCTGTCCTCAGGTGGGCTGTGAAAATGTTCCACTGCTGTGAAGCCATAGCCCAGAACTGCCTGTGATTCACTGAGGCTTGGACCTCTGTGAGAGAAGGCCCTGGGGGTACGAAGGTGGTCTGCTCCAGGTCTTCTCATGCTCAGAGGAGGGTGGACTTGATCAAAGTCAGCCAGACAGGCTGGGGCCAGTCACACACAGGAGAGAGAAGCTTTCCCTTAAAAAAAAAGTCACTGTAGCTTTTGCAAGGTTTATGTTCTACAAAGCACATTGAAAGCATCGTTGAACTTTTGTTTGCAGGGATGTGAGTGAAACAGGGGCAAACAATATTTTTAAAGACTTTTTTTTGAAGTATTTTAAATTTCCAAAAAAAAATTTCCAAGAGTGGTGCAAAGAATTCTCGTGGCCTTCATTTAAATTAATCCGTTAACATTTTGCCACATTTGCTTTACCATTCTCTCTCTCCTCTCTTCTCCTCTGTGCCTCCTCACATACACATTTTCCCCAGGAGCTCTTTGAGGGTAATTTGCTGGTATCATGTTCCTTTGCCCCTAAAAACAGTTTGCATTTTCCTGTGCATGAAGACATTCTTTTTTTCTTTTATTTATTTATTTATTTATTTTTTTGGTGTGTGTGTGTGTGTGGATGGACACAATACCTTGTTCGACTTTTTTTTTTTTTTTGTGATGCTGAGGATCAAACCCACTACCTCACACATGCTAGGCAAGTGCTTTGTCACTGGACTACAACACCAGCCCCAAAGAAATTCTTTTTTTAAAACCCATAGTAGTATTTTCATAAAAATTAGCATTACTACAATAATACTGTATAATCTGTAGTTCATATTTAAATTTTAGTATCCTATTCTGTCCTTTGCAGATTTTTTTTTTTTTTTTTTTTGGTGCGGAGTCAGTCTAAGAAAGAACATGGCATTTGGTGGTGTTTGTTTCCCTTCACAGGGAACAGGTTCCCGGTATTTTCTTTATGTAACATTGATGCTTTTGAAAAGTTTAAGACCATAGTTTATTAAAATGTCCCTCAGTTTTGGATGTGTCTGCTGTGTACTTCCTGATTAGTTTCCCATTAAACATATTCAGGAAGAATAGGATATGACTGATGTGTGGGCTGCTCGGATGTATCAAGAGGCAAATTTTGTTGGTTTGTTCCTTGGTGATGTTAACTTGCATTATTTAGTTAATGTGGTGTCTATTAGATTTCTCCACTTTAAGTTTTATAATTTTTATGTATATATATATGTACACATACACACACACACACACACACACAAACATACACACATGTGGGGGGTTGTACTAGGAATTGAATTCAGGGGTACTTAACCACTGAGCCACATCCCCAGCCCTATTGCATTTTATTTAGAGACAGGGTCTCACCAATGTGCTTAGTTCCTGCTTTTGCTGAGGCTGGCTTTGAACTTGGGATCCTCCTGCCTCAGATTCCCCAGTCACTGGGATAACAGAACCCCAAGACAAAACTTACTTTTAAAATTAACATATAATTTGTTGTGAAATATTTTTTCTTTTGAACTAGGAATTGAGCCTGGGGTTGCATTACCACTGAACCACATCCTAGCTCTTTTTATTTCTTATTTAGAGACAGGGTCTCACTAAGTTGCTTATGGCCTAGTGAAATTGCTAAGGCTGGCCTTAAAATTGTGAGACTCGTATCTCCTGAGTAACTGGTGTGTGCCACTGATCTAGGCTGTTTGAGATATTTTAAGACATGAAATTGATTATTAGTAAATTGTTTGTCTTTTTTCTTGTTTTCTTTTTTAGTATGCTTTTTAAATTTTGATCAGGCAAATATAAGAGAAGATATCTGACTTCCCCAGGTTAGTCAGTAAAATAATTTGTATATTTGCAATTTTTAACAAATTTAATTGATTTTTAAAAAGAAATATTGTTTAGAGTTGTGTTTAGTGCTATATGTTTTGTGATACTAAGGTTTCTTTTTTCATTACCTCTGATAATTAACTAATAATAGTAATCATAATTTGGGGGTAAATGTGTAAGTTGTCTTTAAAATTTAAATGTTTTGTTTTTATTTTTAAGTACAACAATAAGTCTACCATTGAAGATGTTAAGAGTTAACCAGACTATGGTGGATAAAGAAAACTAATAGCTACTTTTGTGGCATAAACTGTTCTGAGTTGTTAGGATAGTAATTATTATACTATAGGAGCAATTGATCAAATAAATATACTTCAAAAAATACTTATACTATGGAATTGAATGGGTTGTAAATTCTTATACTCTGCAGCTAACATAGTTGTGGTAATTTGAAGTAAACATTAGCCTAATGATTTGTTCAAAGATTTTAAATAATATCTTCATAAGTGTCATTGTGATACTTTTGGAGTATTGCATCAGAAATAATTGTATCTTTAAAAGTTTGTCAGATTATTTTTTTTCCCTAAGCTTTTGAATTTTTGTGAAATGGAAATTATTGTTTGCTTTGGTGCACTATATCAGCTAATTGGGTCAGTAAATCTTTTCTTTAAACTGAAGTCAGTTGATTTTGCATAATACTCTTCTGAAACATTCTTTCAGTATGAAAAAGAACTCCAGATATGTTAATACTCTAGCTTTTTAAAAAATCAAAAAATTATATTTTACTTTGAAATTTTTTCCCATAAAACTTCCACTGTTCAACAAACAAACAAAAATCAATGAAAAATGTAGCTTTTTAAAGTTTGGATGTGGATAACCCTTAAAGACTTTAAGTGTTGGAGGTTTGGTGCTCTACTGTGGAAACTTTAGGAGGCAGGGTCTAGTTGAACAAGGTGGGTCACTGAAAATATATCCTTGTAGGACTTGTTTTGTCCCTGTATCTTTTCTTTTGCCCTCTCTGTTTCCCAGCTGCTATAAAATGAGCAGGTCTGCTCTGCCATATGCTCTCCACCAGGATGATCTGCCTTGCCATTGATTCATAGCAATGGGGCCAAGTGACCAGGGTATAAAACCATGAGCCAAGATAAATCTTCACTCCTCCCAATTTTGTCAGAGTGATGGAAAGATAACTAAAACATAACCAATTAAATTTCTGTAGGGATGAAAATGACTGTTAGCAAAAGATTCATGCATTAAAAAAATCTAACTTTATTTTTGTCACTGAAGTTTTCTTTTCATTCACTGGATTTAGATGTTGGCCAAAAGTATATTAAAACAAATTATCTAGGCTACAGGAAGTATCACATTAACTGGAAAGAAGGCTAGATTCTGAATATTTCTGCATTCTGAATTTCCAGTTTACCTCCTGGTTGTGTTAACTAGAAAAAAATTTACATCAATTCTGTAATCTTTAGCTTCCTGGTCTGTAGAACAGGGTTGAAGACACCTACTCTTTTTACCTTACAGAGTTGTTGGCAGGATCAAATAAGGTTATTATTCCACTATTATGGAAAAAAATTGTAATCAGTAAAGGACTGTCATTAAATATAAGATTTGATGCCAATATAAAATACTTGTTTTTACATACATCTAAAATTGTAATGACTTTATCATCCATTTTCCTACAAGTGACATTATTTCATCTTTCTTTATGGAATAATAATACTCTATCATGTGTGTTTACATTTCTTCATCCATCTGCTGATGGTCTCCTGGACCAATTCCATAGCATGGCTATTGTTAGTAGTGCCACAATAAATAGGTATATAGGTTTTATTATACTTTGCTGACTTTGATGTATCCTGATAAAGCTGGATTATATGATAGTTCTATTTTTAGTTTTTTATGGAACCTCCATAATATTTTCCATAATGGTTTATCTCTTCACTATTTTGATGATTTCTTTACTGGGTCAAAACTTTTCAAGATGATGTAACAACAGTTGTCAATTTTTGCTATTATTTCCTGAGTTATTGGAGTCCTGTTCATGAAACCATTGTGTGTGTACCTATGTCTTAAAAGGTTTCCATGTTTTCCTCTAGAATTAAAGTTTGGGTCATGCATTAAGGTCTTTGATAAATTTTGAGTTGATTTTTGTACAGGATGAGAGAGAGAGAGACATCTACCTTTAGTCTTCTTTGGGTGTAAGTGCAGTTCTTCCAGTATCATTGCTAAAGATGCTGTCTTTTTCAACATATTTTTGGCTGTTTTGTTGATAATCAGTTGACAGTAGCTGCATGGGTTTGGTGCTGCATTTTCTATTGTATTCACTTGTTCTACATGTCTGTTGTTATGCCAATGCCATAGCTGTTACTAAGGCACAATAGTACATTTCAAAATTGCATATTATGATACCTCCAACATTATTCTCTTTTGCTCAGAATGGCTTTGGCAATTCAAGATTGTTTATCCTCCAATCCATATTTTGTCTTTTTTTTTAAGTTTAGTGAAGAATGTCTTATTTATTTTAATGGGGATTGCATTGCATTGAATCTCTAGTCACTTTTGGTATTATGGCCATTTCTCCCAACCCATGAACATGGGAGTTCTTTCTGTCTTCTAGTGTCTTCTTCAATTTTTTTCAAGTGTTATATAACACTTATATATTGTTATATATATATTGTAGAGGATCTTTCACTTCCTAGGTTTTTATTCTACTACATTCATGAATTTATCAGTTCTATAAGACTTTTGGTGAACTCATGTGGATTTTCTAAGTTGAAAATAGAATCATATGTAAACAGGGATAATTTGAATTTGTTTCCATTTCTCTTGCTGTACTTCTTTGGCTAAAGTTTTTAGTTCTCAGTAAGGTATGGTGGCACAAGTCTGTAATTCCAGCAACGCAGGAAACTAAAGCAGCAGAATAACAAGTTTGAAGTCAGATGCAGCAACTTAGTGAGACCCTGGCTCAAATAAAATAAAAAAGGCCTGGAAATGTGACTCAATAGTAAAGCAACCCAGGGTTCATTCCTGTTATCCCTTTAAAATATATAATATAATATATATGCATATATGTAATTATGCATAATATAATTATATATCAAATAACACTGCATTTTATATGTACACATTACATGATATATAACATGTATATAAATATATATATATATATATATATATACAACATTTTTTATATTACTGGAGATTTAGCTTAGTGGTAAATTACCTTTGAGTTCAGTCTCCAGTACTGCAAAACATAAAAATAAACTTTCCAGTTCTCTATTGAATAAAAGTTGTACAGTGGACACCTTGTCTCATTACTAATTTTTTTTCTTTTTTTTTGCGGTACTGGGGATTGAACTCATGGCCTTGTGTTTGTGAGGCAAGCACTCTACCAGCCGAGCTATCTCCCCAGCCCAACTCATTACTAATTTTAGAGGAAATGTTTTAAATTTCTCCTCATTCAGAATGATGATGGCAATGTGTTTGTGATATATAGCCTTTATTATGTTAAAGTATGGTCATCATTTATTGAGGATTTTTATCATAAAGTGATGTTGAATTTTATGGAAGACTTTTTCTGATTCTGTTGAATTGATCATATGACTTTAAATTTTTATTTCTTTATTTATTTGTACTATGTATTGAAGCTAGGCATGCTTTACCGCAACCACAGTACTTTTTATTTTTTATTCTAAGACACAGTCTTGCTAAGTTGCTGATGCTGGTCTCGAACTGGAGTTCTTTCTGCCTCAGTCTCCTGAGTTGCTGAGATTATAGTCATGAACCAACACACCTGGATATATTTTGTGTGTGTGAATGTGTGTGTGTGTGTGTGTCTGTATATTCTTAACTGATTTTGGTAGTAGGATGATACTGTCTCTGTAGAATGAGTTTGGAAGAATTTTTTCTCTTTCAGCTTTTTACAATAATTAAAGGAGTATAGGTGGTATTTAACCAATGTTGTAAATTCAACTGTGAATTCTTCTATTCCTGGGTTTTTCTTTGTTAGGAGACTTTATTAATGCTTTAATTTCATTATTATTGATCTATTTAGACATTTTATATCCTCTTGGTTCAATTTTGGCAGGCTATTTGTGTCTAGAAATATATCCATTTCTTGTAGATTTTACAGTTTATCGGTTAGAAGTTTTCTAAATATTCCCTCATGATCCTCTGGATTTCATTGGTATGTATTGTAAAATATCTCTTTTCAACTTTAATTTTATTTATTTTGGATGCTCCTTTATTTTGCTTAATTTGGCTAGGGGTTTGTTAATTTTGTGTATTTTTTCAAAGAACCAACTGTTTCATTAATTCTTTTCTTATACATTTAGTCTCTTTTATTTCTGCTTTGATTTTTATTATTTCTTTGTACTGATTTGGTATTTGTTTTGATGTTATTATATAAGAATACTGTTGGGTTAATCCCAACCTGAAGCCCAAGCCTTTCTAACCACAATCAATTCATTTTTGTTAGCACTGCACCGCCTCCTCCTGGATCTACTCTTTCAAACATACTAACCAGCAGGTAGCTGGCCAAATGGAAATGGCCAGAGGAAGTGCTGGATCTCACCTGCTATCTCAGGAATGGGGAAGGCTGAGGCAAGAGGTTCTCCAGTACAAAGCCAGCCTCCCTTAATGTGGGAGGGAATAAGCAAATTAGTGAGACCCTACTTGTAAGTATAAATACACAAAGGGAAGAGGTGATGGCTCAGGGGATATGTGACCCTAGGGTAAACATTTGCTAGCAGATAAAAAGGAAGCCTCACCCAATTTAGAAACTTCCTGAGGTCCTCTTGAATGCACTCCTCTCAGCAATCATTGAACTAAGATTAGCTTTCAGAGATTCACTTCCATTGAGCATTCTATCATTCAATTCTATCCAAACCTTGCTACACTGGTTTAGCTCCTTCTCAAAGAAATGCCTAAGTTTGTTAACAATGTTCCTATGAAATGACAGCAAATCACAAGTCAAGTGGAACAGGTTGGCTTCCAGTCAGTTGAGATTGAAGGACGTGGAGATTCCAGGCTCCTTCAGGAGAGGGTACTTGGTTTTTCTCCCCAGGGGCTGCTTCTAGGCCTTGGGATCCTTGGGTACGTATGAGTGCATGCTGTGACATCCTGGCCACTCTGCAGATCCTTGGTGATGTCATAGAAAGGCAGACTGACAGCAGCATGGTGACATGGTGCCCAGGGACACCAGAGACGCTTTTGGTCCCTGGCTCAGTTGTGATATTAGGAGGGAAGACAAAGGTAGGCAGCCCCAGGGGCCTGTTGTTCTCAACAAATACAATCCTGACTTCTTCACCCACTGGAAGGGGAGAGGGTGTTTTGGGGGTGCAGCATATCTGACCCGAGTGTTCCAGCTCCTTCCTGGACAAGAAACTCCTCTGAAAACTGACAGCCCACACTACACTTGAGGCCTGCTAGGTAGCACCATCCTTGTTCAACATGCCCCAGGCATGCTGGCCATTTGGTGACACCTATTCTACAGGCTGTTGGTATCCACCAGGTCTAGTGGCCAGGGGAAGCCACAGAAGCATGTTCAATTGCTCACTTGAGAATAACCCAGCAAGGCACTGGACCTAGTGACACTGACCTTGCACACAGCTCTTCCAATCCTCAACTCACCCACTGTACTGCTTAGTCAGGGAAATAACCTAGGGTCCTCACAACCATGTGTAGTGATGGCTGGTGACAGCTTTGGACATAAGGCTGGGGTGCCTACCCTGCAGCTCGGTGGGTTAGGTGATGATTGAATTGAAAAACATCACCAAACTCTTGCAGGATGCTCCTTCTTTTCTACAATGCCTCAACAGGTGACAGCTCAAACATTGATGTTGAACTTCTATTCTAGGAGTAAATGGGTGCCTGCTGTCCTCCCTAGAGAGGAGAGAAGAAATTGAGTCATTTAGCATGTGTGATGGAGGCCAGGAGGCACTAGCCAAAAAGTAGAGCTGTGCAGTGCACACTCCATATGCCAGGCCCCACTACATTTGCTACTGACCTGCAACTCGCTCACCCCCAGAAATTTTCTTGGCCTGAGTTTCCAAGGATCCCTTCAACTTACCTTTAAATGCACATATATGTGGAAAATCTGCCTTGGCATAAGGGTTTATCTTCCTGAACTGACTCATACCTCTCAGGCACAAGCCCTCTGTAATTATGTCCAGGGTCTTTATAGCAGGCCCTGGAGGATGCAGACTACAGGATAGTGTCACACCCTGGTGCAACGATGCTCTAAGAAAATGAATGTGATGGATGAAACAAGTGCTTGATAATGACGTGAGAAGCACAGTTTTCCAGTGTATAATAACTTCTTGACCCATGCCTCATGCTGCAAGATCAGAATTGTACAAAGTTTAAAAGCTGAGTATTAAAAAATGGAAGTGATATGGGCTTTTCTGTAGGGCAAGAACTGCAGAAAGTTGATGGAATTGAAAAGATAAATTCAGTGAACACATACTAATTTTTTTTTTATTGCTAATGGTCTGCAAAAATAAACCAATGGACATGAATGCCTTTGCAAATTCATGGTTATCTCCTGTTGTTTGCAATGGATAGCAGATTAAAATTATGCTGATTTTGCTCATCCAACACATGACCAATGAGGAAAGACTTTCCTTCTACCATACCAACAGCACCAAAACACCAAAATTTACACAAGTATAGAATTGGAAAGCCAGCTCTAAGTAATAGTTATCAAAGTAAATAGTTCTCCTCATCAGAAATTAAAACATAATAAATCTCTACTAAAATGCAAAAATGTAGACCTGATATGAGTAAAACCTGAATTTAAAAACAAAAAATTTTAAAGAAAAACTAAAGTTGTTATGAGAGTTATTGTCCAGGAACAACAGATTCTAAAACATTCATAAAATACAAAATATTTTTTCTTTTCAATGGTTATATGCACCACAAAAATGCTACATGCTTAATATCCCTGATTTCCTTCTTTAAATGTGAACTTTCCAAATAGATGTTCTTGAGTGATACATACCCTTGAAAACCCAATCCAAAATTTACACAAAACTATGGGAAAGATGAGAACACTATCCCCTAAACCCAATTCTACACCGCATGGCTTCAGATTATCCATCAAAATTCATTCTACTATCATGTATAACTAATTTTAAATAATAATAAAATATATACTAAAAATTAGCAAAGACACCATAAAAAAGCTTCAGTAGAGTTGTGACTGGACCTACAGTGAAACAGGAAAGCAGTTTTTAAATATCCATCATGATTTCTGAGTGACATCAGAAGAAACTAAGATTTTTATTCAGCACAGACTCACTCAATTTCTTTAGGGAAAATAATATATTCCCAAACAAAGTAAAACACAGAGAAAAACATAGTGCCAAGAGCAACTCTCTTTTGTCATCACCCTAGGTTTCCAAGCTGACCTTTAGGTTGACTTCCATTGCTTCCAAGTTTACCATTTCTCTCAGTGGGTGTCATACTCCTCCTGTGCTTATTTTGGACAGGCATGTTCCTGTCCTGGGGCTGCCATAGCATTTGCAGATGGGTCTGATCACACTTCAGGGAATGGTTGAAGAGCAGAAGGACTGCTGGAACTTGCTGAACATTAGGAGGTACTTTTCCTCTTCCTTATCTAAGATCGTTACCAATGGAGTGAAAATGAGGTTTTCCTTGCCTGGGGAAGCCACACAGTTATCTTTAAGTCACTTTCCAGGATGTCCACATATCCATAATTTTCCTCAGTATCCACCTCAGCAGTGGCCATGAAGAATCACTTCATCTAAGAGTCTCTGCTCCTCTATTTCCATCTTCCACTCAGGGTAAGACACAACAGGTAAAGGGCTGAGCTTGGACTGTGTAAAGTTCTCTCTGTGGCTGATCCACTCTCTCAGAGCAGGGGCAGGACTAGGATGTGAGGGGTTCTATTGCATCTTGAAGACAAATCCATTATTTATTTGTCCTTCCCAGGACTTCTTGCAGTCTAGCCACCTGCCTCATTCTTCCTATAACTGTCCAGTGCCTGGGAGTTGGGGATGTACTGTAGCACAGGGAGTTGGTGATGTACAGTAGCTATGGTCCACCACAACTGAATCAGTAATGTCTGGAAATGTCTGATGGCTGCTCATTTCAAATAACCTACCTGGCTTCATGGGAGGCCTGCTCAATTGTCTATTCTGCCACGTTGGGATCCATAGGGCTAGGGAAATCCATGTAAACAACTGCATCAGAAAATTCAGAGAACATTGATGATAGGGAAGATTCAAATGCCTGCTTCATAGTCATAGGCCTGTCAGCAAACAGCAAATATGCAGGCTCCCTATGTGACTCTTTGGGGTCTTTCTGCAGAGCCCAGCAAAATTGTGCATGGTGTGGTTCAGAGTGCTGATCATAGATGAGGAGGCTGTGTGTCCCAGGTATTCGAGGAGGCCACAAGATACTAGTCAGAAATCTGGGAGATGGCCTGGACTCTGGGTGCTACTGTATATTTCAGCAGGACCTCTGTGACCACTCATACTTATATTATGTTCTCACTGTGATCTTTGACAACCACATTATTTTCTTAAATGACTTTGGACACTTTCATTTATCTTCACTGGTACCTCTGATACTCAACTAATTTTCTCACTTGTTATGTGACACTCACATGATATCCTCACTGTGAGTCTGATAGTCACATAATATCCTCACATGACCACTGACACTCACATAATGTCCTCAATGTGACCTCTTATAACACAGTATAACCTCACTGGGACCTCTGTTACTTATGCAATACCATAACTTTGGATTATGACATTCACAAAATATTCTCACTTGACTTCTGACACTAATATAATATTCTCACTTTCACCACTGACACTCAAATAATAACCTCACTGTGATCTCAGACACTCATATACAATCTCATAATACATTTTGACCTCAGACATAGACTACTGCCACTCTGTTCTCTGTCACTCACATGATATCACACTGTGTCCTCTGAAAGTCACATGAATATTTTCACTGGGTCCTCTGACACACATAAAATATCCTCACTTTGACTTCTGACATTGACATAATACCCTCATTGTGATGTCTGAAACTGAAATGATATCCTCTCTGTAAATTCTTGCACTCATAAAGTCATCATTTTGGTCTCTGATACTGACATAGTATCCATATTCTAACCTGTGATACTCACATAATACCCATAGATTGACCTTCTCTACACCCATATTACATGCAATGTGACTTGTCATGCACATAATACCTTTTTGTGACCTGAGACACTCACCTCATGCTTATAATGTAGCCTCTGACATTCATATAATATCCACATTTGGTCTCTGATATTTATATAATAAATTCAAACTGGCCTCTGACACTCACATAATATTCTAACTGTGACCTCTGTCACTCACTTTTGCCCCTGATATTCACATAATATCCTCACTTGGCTTCTGACATTCACAAAATACCATGTCTATTACCTTGAAACTCATATAATACCCTCAATGTGGCCTCTAATACTCACCAAATACCTTCAATGTGGCCTTCTACACTCACATAATATAATTGTCACCTCTGACACTTACATAATACTCTCACTATGGTCCAACACAGTCACTATGACTTGGGACACTCATAATATCCTCAAGCCAGTCCCTGATGTGACAAAATATTCTCACTGTGGCCACTGACACCCACATAATTTCCATAGTGTTGTACCTGTGATTGACAGAATATCCTAACCATAGCCTCTGAAACTCTACAATATCCTTTCTGGGACAGTTGCCACTCACATAATATCCTAATTTGGTTCTGACACTCATATAATACCATTACCATGACCTCTGACACTTACATAATATATACAATTAAACCTCTGACATTTACCTCACTCTGGCCTCTGAAACTCACAAAATATTATTACAGTGGCCTCTGACATTCACATAATATCCTCAATGTGGCCTCTGATGTTAATATAATACTCTTACTGTGGCCAATAAGACTCACATAATTTCCTCATTGTAGCCTCTGAAACTCACATAACACCATCACTCTCACCACTGATGCATAATATTTTCAATGTGACCAGTGTGACAACTGTCACTTATTAAGTATCTTCCCTGAGACTTCTGACATTCAATAAACACACTCTGGCCTCTTACACAGATATAATATCATCAGTGTGGCCTAAGACATTTATATAAAATCCTCATTGTGCCTTCTGACACATAATATCCTCACTATGTTCTTTGACTCTCACATAATATCCTGTGTCCTCTGACACTCATATAACTTACTGTTGCAATGACAATCACATAATATCTTCCCTTGGTCTGATTCATAAAATTCCCTCACTGTTACCTTGATACTCACATAAAACCCTGATTGTGGCCTCTGATACTCACATATAAACTTCAATGTGGCCTCTGATTTTCACATAATATCTTCACTGTGATCTCTGAAACTCACATAATAACATGTGATCTTTCACATTCACATAATACCCTCATTTTGGACTCTGATATTCACGTAATATCCTTACTATGAATAATCACATGCACATAATGTCCATACTATAACCTCTGACTCTTACATAATACTCTTCCTCTGGTCTCTGATACACAAATACTATCCTCCATGTGGCCTCTTAAACTCACATTATACCCTCAATATAACATCTGTCACTCATATAAAGTCTTTACCTGGCCTCTGTCATTCATATAATATACTTAGTATGGCCTCGCATTCTCACAGAATATTCTCACTCTGACTGCTAACCTTGACAAACTGTCCTCACTGTAGCCACTGAAATCCAGATATTACCCTCACTGTGGTCTCTGACACATAATGTCTTCACTCTGGCAGCTTACATTCACATAATATCTTTAATCTGCCTACCAACACTCACATAATACCTCCAGGATGCCTATGACACTCTGGTAATTACCTCAGTGTAACCACTGTCACAGAATATCCTTATGTGGTCTATGACACTTATACTCATTCTGGTCCCTTTTACATAATATTCTCCCTTGACCTCTAACACTCACATAATATCTTCACTGTGGCCTAAAATACTCACAAAGTATTTTCCCTGTGGACTCTCACAGTCATATACAATCCTCACTTGACCACTTTTCTAAAAATACCATTTTTTAAAGGCTAACATGTAAATTACAGAAAAAAAAATACAACCATAGAACTAAGTTATTAATTTGCAAGCAGTTTACTTGGACATGCCTTCCAGGTCATGAGTATACATTCACATCATATTTTATGTGATTGAGATAATTGTGAGTATCATCATTTTCCACACATGAATGTTCACCAAAACAAAATCTAAACCTACCTAATTTGACCACTTACATTCACATAATATCATAACTCTGACACAAGAAACTCACATAAATACTCTCACTCTGGCCTCTGAAACTCATATAATGTTTACATTTGACCTCTGACACTAACATAATATCCTCACTATGGAACCTGACACTAACATAATACACTCAATGTAACTGAACACACTAATACCCTTAATATGACTGCTACCACTCACATAATATCCTTAGTATTCACTGCGTCCTTTAGTATTAACATAATATTTATACATTAGAATTTACAACTAATATAGTAGTTGTCCTTTGGCTTTTAATGCTAACATATTATCAATAATTTAACATACAAAATTAATAGTTTCCCTGAGTCCTTTCAAATTTATGCAATATGGAATATGTAGGCTCTTAAACTCATATAAAAACTGTTTTTTGGTGCTGGGTTTGTGGCTTACTGTTAGAGCACTTGCCTAGTACAAGTGAGGCACTGGGTTCAATCCTGAGCAATACATAAAAAATAAATAAATAAAATTAAATTTAAAAAATAATTCTGCTATTTTTTTAAACTGTCCCTTGTTCTTTCTGTACTAATATTATATTCATACTATAGCATTAAAATTGCTGTAATCACTAGACTCTGACTGTTCATACTAATATGCTTCCCATCCTATAAAATCTAAACCTAAGAGAATAGCTGCCTGGCTTGGTACCCTTAATATGAATGTGATAATTCTATTGTACCCTCTAAAAGTAATAGCTGCCATATGGTCTTTAATGCTAAAGAAATATTCTTACTATTCCACATTAAACTAATAGAGTAGATTCCCTGGAACCTTCAAGATGGTTATACTATTCATAGTGACCACCTAAAACACATATAATAGTTCCCCTGTAGACTTTAATAATAATACAATATTCCTATTATGTTCATTCCATGTCCTTTTCTTAACAGTATATGCATACAGTAGCATGGAAAACTATACAAGAGCTGTTCTGTCCTTTAATATTAATATAATTTGTATGCTATTACAACATCAAAAATGGATATCACAGCCATTCAGAGTACTCAAATACTAATATAATAACCAAACTAGAGTATCAAATACTAATATAGAAGTTGTGCAGTGGCCTCTAAGTCTAATACATAATTTATAGCCTAGTTACAAAAATGAATATACTACCTCCCATCTACCTTGAAATACTAATATTGCATCCATATTATCACCTAAGAAACCAATGAAATATATGTCCTGTGGCCTCTAATATTACTATATGCCATCTTTTTCTTAAACCCTGAAATCAATATAATAACTTACTTGTGGATTTTAGTATTCATTTAATATCCTTGATATAACATCTAAAACTAGTAAACAGGTGTTATGTAGCATTTAATATTAGTAAATTTATAGTATACAACATTATGCTAGTAAATATCTGCATTTTTGGCATTAAATAATTTTTATGAGTTATCACTAAAATTAATGTATTAACTACCATGTTCATTTTAATCCTAAGATGATAAGCATACTTGAGTTTCTAAAAATGAACTAAATGTTTATTTGTGGCTTTTAATACTTATATAATATCCATACATATCAAACTGGTATGACATATCATTTCATATCATATGATAGCTGCCTTTTAAGATTGATGTAGTATTCATACTATAGGAACTACAACTAATATAATAATGGCCCTGAGGTTTTAATACTATTACATTTTCCATAGTATAGCATTTAATATTAACATAATAGCTTCTATAGACCTTGGACATGGATAAGAGGGGTGTGCCATAGCATCCATAACAAATATAATTGCTGTTATGTAGTCTACTATGCAAAAATATCAAAATAAAACACAAGGTAAGGTGATATCTGTCCATAGTTATTAATAGTAATACCAATACTACACCATCCAAAAGTGATATAATAGTTGTCCTGTGGATTGTAGTCCTACTAGAGAATCCATTCTATTATAGAATCCCCATGACTAGGGCTGCTCTTCATGAACTTCACTGGAAGTGAGCAGAGAGGTAAGACAGAGTACTAACTGGTAACAGGATGCAAGTTCTCAAAAGGCTCCATTAGAAACAATCCATGTCCAGTAACTTAAAGAGTTCACAAGGCAACTGATCAAACCACATAAAAAGCATCATCTTTGTCCAACTTCTCTGGGAGGAACATGTCACCCATAATGCAACTGCAATGAAACATCCCTCAGTCATACACAGGGCCCCATGCCATCTGGGATTTGACCCTTCAGATCTAAGATGCAGTCTTGCACCTGAGACAAACCAGGTGGCCCCTAAGTTCCATGGTCTCTTTGTCAGGATCACCATACCCTGAGTACACAGCTGAAGACATGAGGAAATGAGAAGTGATATATGTAGCCTGCACTGCCTTGCTTCTCCTTGCAAACACAAGACCAGAGAGCAAAGTCTGTGTGGTGTGTTTCCAGGGTGTCTCAATCTCACACTGACATTGATTGTTCTGAGATTCACACTGTGCCTTTAATCACTGTATTTGCCTAATTTGGATTTCAGTAGGGAAGCTGTGGCAATAATATATCACTTTAAAATTTTTATTTTGATTATGTTGGTCTAGCTGTCATAAAAATCATAATTTATAAATAATGTATGTTCTTGTGATTTTTCTATTGAGAGTTTGGCACACTACACCTTTGTCTTGGATGCTCTTCTTAGAAAGGGAATAGTACAGCCCTCAGAGCTTGGTGCCTCAGTGTTTGGATCTGGTGATACTGTGCTTCAGAGTGTGAAAGTCAGCACTGGGACAACTGGGTATAGAACCATTTTGAGGATATTGATAGAAAGATGTATTAGTTGCAAGGGACTAACACTCAGGTAGGCTTTATTGATATACTTCGTCGTGGGGCTTCTTTTTTATTTATTTTTAGTTTTAGTTTTTAAATTGATTTTGATTATAAACAAATGAGATACATCTTGTTTCTCTGTTTGTACATAAAATGGAGGCATATCATTTGTGCAATCATACATTTACCTAAGGTTATAGTTTTTGATTCACTCTGTTACTTTTTTCCTTCCCCCCAACCCTACCACCCCAATTTTCCTCTATACAGCCCCTTCCTCCATTCTTGCCCCCCTCCCACCCCCCATTATGTGTCATCATCTGCTTATCAGGGAGATCATTCACCCTTTGGTATTTTGAGATTGTCTTATCTCACTTAGCATGATATTCTCCAATTTCATCCATTTGCCTCCAAATGCCATAATTTTATTATTCTTTATGACTGAGTAATATTCCATTGTACAGATATACCACAGTTTCTATATCCATTCATCAATCAAAGTACATCTAGTTTCGTTCCACAATCTGGCTGTTGTGAATTGAGCAGCTATGAACATTGATGTGGCTGCATCTCTGTAGTATGCTGATTTTAAGTCTTTGGGTATAGGCCAAGGAGTGGGATAGCTGGGTAAAATAGTGATCCCAGTCCATGTTTTCTAAGGCAACTCCACACTGCTTTCCAGAGTGGCTGCACTGATTTGCAGCCTTGTGGGACTTCTTTTTCAAGATGTGAATCTGTTTCCAGTGGAATCAAATCCCTCTGGAACCCAAGATTCATCACCCCTTTTCTGGGATTTATTTTTTCCTCTTGTTTTGGAGAATTAAGCAATGATCCCAGCAAATCAATTTTTAGGCATTTTCCAAGATTGATCATTAAAGAGAAACTTATCACTAGCTAACCTTGTTAGCGTAAAGGCTTTTAACAGTGACTTGGAAACTGACTAAAATTCTGCTCATTTCATGGTCCCGTCAGGCCTGCCAAAGCTCATACAGGGCTCTTTCTCCTTCCTGAAGAAACTTAGTGGATAGGAAATGTTATCACATAATACCATAATGTCATAAGATGAATACAGGAGCAGGAGGTAAGAGGGGAGAATATTCCATGACTTCGATTTTCACCAGCTTAACAAACAGGGACTATTTCCTTTTTTCAAATTAACTGGTGGCTCAGGGCTTACCAAACTCAGCACCATTCACAGTTGCAGGTCTTCCTTGCAGTGATCCTCACCATTTGTTGTACCCAAGTAAATTTCAAAGAACAAAGAGGGCATTCAGCAATGCCTTATCCTGGGAGTCCTCCCACAGGACGATTACACATATGAGTATTGATATTCAAGTCTTTCCAAGCCAGTGGTCTATCATCAGACTCTCACCTTTGTGGGAAGGTAGTGAGAAGCCAATTAGTTCTGTGTGCACAAACAAGATGGTTCTAAGTCTTTGAGATGGTTTGCTAATTTTTGATGTTTCTTAATAGAAGAGAAGGAGATCAGTTTCTTGTGTTCATTCAAATGTGGGCACAGGGAACTCTGTGAACCTGAATTACATTAATGACTATCCCCTGAAAAGGTTGGTTATATAGTCTTTTTTTATTTTTCAAAACTGAATTGTCAGACCTTCTCTCTGCTCCAGTTACCTTAGCTATTGAATAAATATTGAATTCTGCTTTGGTTCTTTGTTCTTCTATTGGGGCCTTATTTCCAAATTTCAGTTAGAAGAATAGAAAGAAACTGTCTTCAGCAACACACACACAAAGAAGTCACCTGCTGTGACCTTGAAAGAAGCAATACAGATGTTCTCTAAAGAAATAGAGAAAGAGAATTCCAATCCCATGGTTCTGACCATGGTATTGAACAAAATTTTGAACATTTCACACCATCATTCCTTCTTCATAAAAATTGCATTCATGAATTTTGTAACCAGAATATTTTTATCTATGTGAGGCATTTAGAAATGGAAACAGAAATGCCAGCTCCTTGCTATTTAATGGGGTCCCTGGAACTTTGCCTGCTGCCACACAAACTTTTCCAAATATCTCTGGAATTATAGCAGTGCCACTGCTAGGGGACTATGGAGACAGAAATGAGACTTCTCATGACTTCATCTTGGAAGTAAAATACTATGGCTCTTGCTGATTTTTTTTTCTTTGAAACCAGATGCTGATGTGGATTCACTTTGATGGGGAAGCTACAGGTTTTGGACAATAGAATTCTCTAGTGCCAGTGATCCATTGTTGTGTACCCACATCAAACAATGGGAAGAAATATTGAAACAATTCTAAATTTCACAGGAAGCATTGGAAGGTCTATGGCACAGGGAATCTGTCTCTGTAAATCAGTCATGATAAACTTCCAGTGGGGCGGATTGGAAACAAGGACAAGGTAGAAGTTGATTTCCCCTATTTCACTGTTGAACTCACATCATGGTAGAGTTGTATGTCATCCCTTATCCCTCTCCTTTCTGTGTTGTGTTTTATGTATATTGGTGAATTACAGACATGTGACTCAAACATTAGTGTTCCAAAGGAGTATGTATGTAAATGGCCTTATATACCTGATGACAACATCAGAACCATATACTAGAATAATCCCAGAGGAATGAATGGCAAAAGTATTCAGGTCTTGTAAGGCATGAAGCCTTTTTCAGGACCACCCACATGACCAGATTCAAGCTGTCTCTCCAAACCAGGTGAGGTGGCTACATCTGGGACTGTCTGGGGACCAGATTCAGGGTGTGTTGGTGTAGCCATGTCCACTTGTGTTTATGTAAAGGGAAGATGGGAGAAACCTGCATCTCAGTGGGCCATTAAAACCATCTTGTGTGAGATAGGGCTTTGGGTATGGAGTCTCAAAGGAAGTGACATCACTTCCTTGGCAGTAGAACATACAGAACTTGGAACTGTAGTAGCTAGGCACCCACATTCCATATAAACTCCCATTCTGCTCACTTGTGTTGAGACAGCAAACCCAGGGCCATGATTTCTTGTTGTCTACTCATCTTTGGATGCTTATTTCTTAGGAAAGTCCCTAGTAGGGGCCTTTCAAAAGATTTGGAAGAATTGTATCAGTGTTGGGACCAACAACTCCAGTGATATCTCCCAAGAAGACCAAAGATGAAAGAGGACAGGGCATTGGAAGTGAGTAGAACCTAGCCTTCCACTCAGATTTCCATTTAGATAGCACCAGACCCTCAGAAGTTTTTGTCTCTGTGTGTTTATATTTGCTTCTCATATTTGTGACTCATTGAATGTGATGTTGACCAAGCAGTGATACTGTCTTTCAAAAGAGCGCCACCTTACGTCATTCCCTCCACAGCTTAGACATAACTACATATTGAGTACAAACTAGTACTTCAAAACCCTAGTAACTATACTTCTTAGCAAGTCTTCTCTAAACACCTTAGAGAGCCTTTCTACTAACCTCAGAGAGCTTGCAATACACACCTCAGAGAAAACTTTTTTCTCATCACAGAGACATTTCCTATACACTGAAAATAGCCCTTTTATTCACTTAAGTGAACACTTACACTCTCATCAATAAGCTTTCCTGCAAACCTCATAAAGCCCTCCTACACCCATCAGAGAGCCCTCCCTTCATGTCAGAGAGCCCACCCTACATAAAAATGATAACCCACTTAATATCTCAGAGAATCTTTTCTTCAACTTCAAACTCACTTCCCTACACTTCTATACAATGATTCCCTACTAATACCAAGAACTTTTTCTACACACCTCAAATTCCCATTCATATACCCCACTGGGACACTGCCTCCACACTTTATTTAGCAACACTTATACAACTCAGAAAGCCCTCCTTATACATCCCAGAAAGCAATCCCTAAAAATGCCAGAGAAATGTTAATTCAAATCTCAGAATGCTTGTGCTACACACCTCAGCAAACCCTACCCACACATCTCAGATAGATCTCAGTATTCACCAAAAACTTTCCCTACTCACCTCCAAGTGCCTTACATACACATCTCAGAGATTCTGTCTAGTATCCTAAAAGAAACCTTACACCACAGGTGTTCTCATTGCTTATAACAGATGGATCTCTATTTATTTCAGAGAGCCCTCAAAACACAACTCAGATAGCACGCCTGCATGGGCAAAAGCCATTCTTTACACCTCATAGATAGCTTCTGCACACCTAATGGAGACTTTTCTACACACCTCAGAGAGCCCACACAAAAAAACCTCAGAGTCCTTCCCTTCCTACACACCTCACAATCACCTTTCTCCACATCTCAGAAAGCCCTTCACATTCATATCATCCTTGCTACACAACAGAGGGCCATCGATTCACACTATAGAAGCCCATACTACACACATCATTTATCAATTCCCACACAACTTGGAGAGCAGTTGCCAAATACTTCACACCGCCTCTCTACACTACTTTTACATTTCAGAGGACTCTGTTACACACTCATAGAACCCTCCTTTCAAACCTTCATTTGTCCTCCTTATTCTCCCCTTACTCACCTTAGAAATACATATCTGCACCCCTCAGAGGATATGTACATTTCATCAAAAAGGTCATTCCCTAAACATCCCATTCAGCTATTCTCTCTAGAATCTCAGAGAGGCTTCCATACAAACCTCAGAGTTCCATTTTATTAAACCTCAAACCTCAAAAAACACTACCTGTGCATCTCAAGTAGCCTGCACTACTCACCAAAAAGTCCTCTCTATTCACTGCCAAAGGTCAAAACTACAAAATTCAGAGAGTCCTCTTGATACTTTATTGAGTGCCCCCCCAAAACACCTCAGAGATTCATTATACTATTTTCAAAGGATCCTCCCATCAAACTTCAGTATGTTCTCCATACTCAAATCACTATTTACCTCAGAAGACCTTCCCCACACATCTGAGACAGCATTTCTCCTCAGATGTAAAGTCCTCTTACACCCCTTATAGATTCTTCTGTACACCTAATAGGGACCATCATAGTGAATTTCTACTCACCTCAGAGAGCCTTTACTACACATCTCAGAGAGCTCTTTCCATTCACCTCAGAGGTCTTCTTATATACTGCAAAAGTCCTACCTATACAGTTATGTGAACCCTCCCACTCATAACCAGAAGTCCATGACAAGGGCCATCCCTGGGTCTCTGGTACCTGAACCTGATGGAACTGGTGGTGTCAGAACAAAATCAGTTAGCTTGGGTAAGGTGAACATGCTGGGGAGATGAATGACTCTCTGGAAAAAGCTATCTCCAGGAAGGCATGCCCTGGGTATAGTGGTATGTGTCTGTAATCCAAGTTACTCAGGGGACTGAGGCAGAAATATCACAATTTCAGGCCAGCCTGAACTATTTAGTGAGATCCTGCTTCAAAAAAAAAATAAATAAAAAGGTGCTGGGGATCTAGTTAAGTTTTGGGTCAGTAGTAGAATGCTCCTGGGTTCAATCCAAGTTCCCATCCCTATGTGCACATGTGTGTGTGTGTGTGTGTGTGTGTACATGAACACACACACACACACACACACACACACACACACACTCATTCAATAAACAGTCAAGGAATTTATGCCCTTCAGAGTCTGGAAAGACATGATGTCAAAGAAACAGAGATCCAACAGTAATTGACATAGTTAACTAAGCACTTTTGATCCCCAGAAAGGAAGAAATTGTAACTCGGCAGATGCTCCTGACAAGTCTGTTCTCTGGTCTCTCCAGGCAAGGATCTCTGCTTATGGTCTTCCAGATCACTTGCTCCACAGACACCAAACAGATTTTGGGTGAGTGCACAGAATCAGTACTCTTTGTTTTAATGCATTTCAATTTGAAATATAGTTTTCCAGTTTGAAATAAAGCCTGGTAAGCAGAGCATAGAATGCAAATTACCTTCAACAGACCGTCCTTTGATCCTTAATCCATCTCCCAGAGATGCCTGCCTGGAGCAAGCTCAGGATGCTTGGGATAAAGACAGACTTCTCAGAGACAAGAGGGTTTTGGGCAGACTTTGAAAGACATTTTTTCTCACTAGAGCTTATATTTTCTCTGATGGCAATTTGGAAGGAAAAAAATGAAGCACTGCACAGACCACTGTGGAATGTACAAGTTCAGAAGTCAACAGGTTTTCCTTGCAGCTGGCAAGAGGCCTTCTCAGGTCATCAGCTCCAGCATGGGCTAGTGGATTCAAATGACCCTGCACATTAATGTGTGTGTGTGTTTCATGCACATGCTGGTGTTGTGCTCTTTGACTCACTGTGCATGTTGGGATAGAGAAGAAGAAAAGACAACTTTCTCAATTGGAGCTTACTGCTTAGAAGGACTCTTGCCTGACATTCAAGGAGGAACATCTGGCTTGACATCAACAACTGTACTTGGACAGGAAAACTTTTGGAAGAATGGTCAAACTCTTTGACAGATAGACTTTAGTGTGAGGATCAGGTCGAATTTAGTAATTCTTCTGCCCCCAGGTTTTAAGTTTCTCCTGAGAATAGGCTGTGTGTCTCCCTCTCCCCCTTACATTTTTTCCTTTTCTTCCTTCCCCACCATGAGACACTCACTGTTCCTGAAGCACTGGGGACAAAATGATGAACTACAGAAGGCCCAGTGCCTTCCTGAGTAGCATTTATGATATAGACCAGGGTTCCTGAACCTCAGCATGTTTAACATGAAATACCAGATGCTTCTTTGTGTTGAGGAGTTTCCCTGTTCATAATTATGTTTTTAGTAGCATCCCTGAACAATGCCTAGCATTGTCCTCTGCAATTTTTGAAAATCAAAAATACGCATAGACAGGCCTAATGTCCCATGGGTGTAACCATTGCCCTGGCTGACAACTAACCACTGAGGAAGACAGCTATGCTCACACCTGCAGTAGAGTTACCACAACTATCTTAGTGCCTACATGGATTCTATTTAGGAATCTGCTACTGCTCACAGAGTCTGGTTTAGTGGGACTTGCAGTGGGTTTTAGTACATGCCTGTTGTGGAACAGTAATAGACCACAGGCTACCAAATAAATCCCTGGTCAAGAGAGGCTTCAACTTAACCTCATGATGTGTTATCATTATAGCATTTCAGTGACTGTGAAAGTGCGTGGAGGTATTTGCGGGTACTGTCTGATTCCAGAATCCAGTACAGAAGTTCCTGTCTATACCCTTGCTTGTTCATCCCTGTGCTCTACTCTACAGTTTTGATAGGTAAATTAATAAATCTGTTATGATCCAGATATGAAGTGCTTTCCAAAAATTCATGTGTGAGACAATTCAAGAAAGTTTAATGGTGAAATGATTGGGATATGAGTCTTAACCTAGTCAGTGGATTGCTCACTTGAATGAAATAACTTTTTTTAATGAACAATTATTTCCTATCCTCATTAAGTAGGGAGTGTTATTAAGTGTGGGATAGGGAGTTCTTCCAGTAGTATCCCTATATATGAGTACAGATATTGCATTCTTTATTGGATTGAGGATTTGTGGTTTCTGTCTTCCATGGCACTTCTCAAGGAGGTAACTTCTTCTCTGGTGTTATCTCATGGCTCCTTGAAGATTAATTATATAGCACTAATTATACTGTTCTGTAGGTGTCAGCCTCATTTCACATATATTCTGTAAAACTGTGGCTTCCTAGGCAGGACAGAATAAGTCCTTCCTGTGTATGAGTTAACTGCTGAGTGAAAAATAAAGGGCTGTCTGTTTAGCTAAGTATTTCCCAAGAATCAGATAAAAAATGTTAGATTGGGGCTACAGTGTTGTGTAATGGAATAGTGAGTTTCAGATATCATCAGATTCAGAAGTAACAAAAGTGTAAAATCTTCAAGAATTCCATATAAATAGTAGGAAGAAAAATACTAATGATAGGAACAACAAAACCTGCCTTTCAACTAGTCCACATGGACATAACTTTGATAGTTTCAATTATTTTATTTTTAGATAAAATAATTTTATTTTACACATGCAAGAAAAGGTATTTCAGGATCTAATAATTAAAAGCAGGCAGTTGTATACTGATAAGAAAAGCAACAATTTTTGATAGCTCAACACACTGTATCCAAAGCAAAGAGACATGAGAGAATACATATTTATGCAGCATTAAAACAAAATGAAAAAGGTACTGCATGGCAGGGGAAGCGATGGAGAGAAAAATGGAAATGAAACATCAGAGTTTCCCAATGCTTCAAATGTAGTGCATTAGAGTAAGAATGATAATAAAAATAACAGATCTGTATACCTGCCTAATACAAAGTTTTCTGGTAGAAATTCTTTCAATGGTAATCCAGTTTGAGTATCTTCCATAGTACTGAATTCAGGCTTTAACATCTCCAGATTTTATCTTTAGATACAAACAATGAGTAATATGGTACATTTCCTTTTATACTACAAGTTTTATTAAAATCATATACTCTAGTGACCAATGTTAAAACTTTATTCTGAAACATAAAACTATAGTTAACAAAGTATTAAATAATTAAATGAAGACTTCACATATTTGAAAACTTTTAGAAAAATGTAAATATTTAAGGGGCTGCATATTGGGATGTACTCTCTTGGGAACTGATGACTCTTGCATCCTGTAAAACTGATTGTGGGTGGGGTGGAGAAGTGTAGCTAGGCAACTCATTTATCACCAGCATTGTCCAGAAACAGCTCAGGTGGCTGTCACCATGGAACTCTGGACCTTTGAGAATGTTTTTGAACACCCATGGGAAACTGTTATAACTTCAATGCAGAAATGCTGAAGCCCTAAGAATTTGGTTGGAGTTGATGTACTGGGCAGGCATATACATCCCTCTGGAAAGCTGTGCAGTCACATACTTCTCCTTGGATTTGAATTTTATGATTTAGGATACTGTACTGTGGGATAGTTATGTTAATTAAAAAAAGTAAATTCATTACCTGAGTTTTTCTGCAGTCTTAAAAAGAATGTTTAGACTTAAACAGAACAATGATTCACATATTTAGCATTTTGCATTTATTTAACTTATGAATTACCATTTGTCAAATGGTTTTGTAATTGCTAAGGTTGGACCTGTCAGGTTATTTGAATATAATTACATTTTAAGGTAACTGTGATCACAAAATATCTGTTTTACATAAAGGACTGTATATCATTTCAAAGTACTCAAGTGATGCTTCATGTGAACCACACATTGCAAGTACTTAAAGTTTTCAATTTTAAGGTGTGGGAATAATTTTGGGGAAAAGTAAATAATGGAGGGGGTGGAGTGGCCCTAATTAACTACTGAGTGAATCACACAGCAGATTTTATTTATGAGATTCTTATTTTTAATATTTCAGAGTGGCTGCAAAGTGAAAAACAATCCAACAAACATATCTTGTTTAAAAAATATATGAATATTTAGGTATTAAGACTATATTAGAAATTTTGAACTATGTAAATATGCTCAGTATTGATGAGTGAAAAGGAGTACCACTGAGAAATATATAGTGCAGGAGAGACATTTCTGACACAGCTTTCTGACAGTTCTTAAAGATATTGATCAATATTATACAGCAAAAATGTGATTCAATAAATAAGGCAGTATAAAACTTTCTTTTAAAAATATTTTAGCTGTTCATAGACTTTTATTTTATTTATTTATATGTGGTGCAGAGAATAGAACTCAGTGCCTCACACGTGTTAGGTGCACTGCCACTGAGCCACAACCTCAGTTTCAAAATTTAATAACTAAAGAAAAGAGAGAAAACTCAAATTAGTAAAATTCATTATGAAAATTAAATATCACCACAGACACTACTAAAATGCAAATGATAGAAAAAAATTTGAAACTCTATACTATAATAAAATAGAATAACATAAAACTATCAAAAAATTTCTAGAGAAATATAACCTATACAAATTAATGCAAGAGGACACAGAAAATTTAAACACATCAAGTTCAAGTAATGAAATAGAATATGCCACCAAAAGCCTACCACAAAAAAATCATAGGACCAGAGGGATTCTCAGTCAAATCTTTCTAGACTTTCATAGAAGATTTTACACCATTATTTCTCAAACTATTGCATAAAATGGAGAAGGAGGAAACACTTCCAAACTCATTCTATAATCCTAGTTTCACCATGATACCAAATCCAGACAAAGATACATAAAGAAAAAAAGATTCAGACAAATATCCCTGATAAACAAAGATACAAAAATTCAAATTAAAATACTGGCAAAATGCATACAAAAACATATAAAAAAGATAGAGCACCATGATCAAGTGAGGTTCATGCCAGGAATGCAACGGTGATTCAAAATACAGAAATCAATAAACATAATTCATTACATCAATAAACTTAAGCACAATAATCACATGATTATCACAATAGGTGAAGAAAAAGCAATTGAGAAAATTCAGCACGGATTTATGCTCAAAATACTAAATAAAGTAAGGATAGTAAGAACTTTCCTCAACATTGTAAATGCTATATATGGTAAAACCAAGGCCACTATCATTCTAAATGGAGAAAATTTGAAATTATTCTTGCTAGTAACTGGAACAAGACAGGCATGCAATTTTTTACCATTTCAATTCAATATAGTACTTGGAATCCTAGTTGCAGCAATTTTAAAAAGGAAAGAAAGTAAAGATGTATGAATAGAAAAAGAAGAACTTTAACTCTTTCTAATTGCCAATGACATGATTCTTTAGAAGACCCAAAAACTCCAACAGAAAGTTTCTAGAATTCATTAAGAAATTCAGCAAATTAGCAGGATATAAAATTAATACCCATAAACCAATTTTGTTTCTATACATTTTTGATGAATCATCTGAAAAGAAATTAGGGAACTCTTCAATTCATAATATCCTCATAAAATACTTTGGTATCAATCTAACAAAGACTTCTACAAAGTGAAAGACTTCTACAATGAAAGCTACAGAACACTAAAGAAAGTATTTGAAGTAGACCTTAGAAGGTTGGAGGACTGCCCATGTTCATGGATAGGCAGAATAAATATGCCAATATGGCCATACTAGCAAAAGGAATATAAAGATTTAATTCAACTCCTATAAAACAATCCAATGATGTTCTTCATAGAAATAGAAAAGTCAATCATAAAATTTATTTGGAAAAACAAGTGACCTGAATAACTAAAGCAATGCTTAGTTAGAAAAATGAAGGAAGAGGCAGAACAATGTCACACCTTAATTTATGCTACAGAGGTAGCAAAAACACCATGGTATTGGCACCACAACAGACATAAAAACACAGAACAAAATAGAAGTCACAGAATCAAACCTAGACATATGCATTTAACTCATACTATAAAAATGTGTCAGACACACACTCTGGAGAAAGATAGACTATCATATGGTGCCAGGTATACTGGAAATCCATGTATAGTACAGCAAAATTTAACCTCTATCCTTCAACCTGCATAAAGCTCAAATCATTGTAGGTCAAGGACCTAGATATTAGACCAGAGATTCTTTGCTTAGTAGAAAAAATTTTAGCCCAAATTGTACACCATCTCAGCTTATAAACTGACTTCCTCAACAAGATTTCTAAAGCATAAGAAGTAAAATCAATAAACAACAAATGGGATGGCATCAAAGTAAAAATGTTCCATTGCAAAGAAAACAAGAATGTGAACAGAATGCCTACAGAATGGGAGAAATCTTTGCCACCTGTACTTCAGGTAGAGCATTAATATCTAGGATATATAAAGAACTCAAACAACTTAACACACACAAACACACACAATAATCCATTAAATGAGCCAAGGAACTTAGCAGGCATGTCAAGGAAGAAATAAAAATTCTCAAAAAATATGAAAACATGTTCAATATCTCCAACATTTAAGGAAATGCAAATTAAAACTACAATGAGATTCCTTCCAACTCCAGTCAGAATGGCAATTTTCAAGAGTGCAAGTAATAATAAATGTTAATTAGAATGTGGGGGAAAATTTTCACTCATATAGTGCTGGTGGTACTGAAACTTGGTACAACCAGTCTGAAAGAAGCAAGGAGATTCCTCAGAAACCTTGGAATGGAATGTCCATTTGACACAGTTATCCCACTTATCAATATAGATCCAAAGGATTTAAGATCAGTAAAGTACAGTGAATCAGCCACATCAATTCTTATAGAAGCTCAATTCTCAAGAGTTTAGCTAAGGAACCATGCTAGGTGCTCCTCAACAGAAAAATGGATAAAGAAAATGTAGTATATGTGCACAATACAATATTACTCTGCCATAAAGAAGAATGAAATTATGCCATTTACCATTAAATGGATAGAACTAGAGATTATCCTGCAAAATGAAATAAGCCAGGCTCAAAAAACCAAAGGTCAAGTATTCTCTATCATATGTAGATGCTAACACTGAATAATGGATGGTGAGAGAATAGCAAGTTTATTGGATTAGACAAAGGGGAATGAAGGTAAGGGAGTAGCATGGAAGTAGAAAAGACATTCAAATGATTTTAACACAACTTTCCTACATACATCTATGAATACATGACCACATCATGTACAACCACAAAAATAGGATCTCAATTAGAACAAGATATATTCCATGCATCTAAAATATCTCAAAATATACTCTACTGTCTCATATGTCTAAAAAAACAAATACAAAGGGGGAAAGGGACCTGGGTTATGGAGAAGGAAAGGAAAAGGGAAACACTGAGCCATGATTTTGCATATTTTTATATTGGATGAATGTTTGGATATGTAACAATAAATCCCATCATAATGAAAACTCTGCTGCAATGATAAAATATGAAAAGTGGCTAGTGTCATATGTTGCTAGTCAGCAAATCATCCCTAGGTTAAATCCACACTACCAAAAATTAATTTTTTTATATTACTATAGGTAGTACTTTTTTACATATTACTATGTTTGTGTGTGTGTGTGTACTTTACTGCATAAACAGATTTAAGTACAAATTTACCTGATTATGTCAACAGATGCAGAAAAGTCTTTTGATAATATACAGCACCCATTGGGGTTTAAAAGTCTAGAGGAACTAGTGAGAGAAAAAGTTTTTTTCAGCACTGTAAAAGCTGTGTATGAGAAAGCCAATGACAACCTCATACTGAATAGAGAAAAAATAAAGCATTTTCTCTAAGAAAATGAAAAAAATGAGGATATAAAATCTCACCACTCCTTTTCAACTTGAAATTCAAGCAAGAGCTATCAGTCAAGAGAAGATATCTAATGGCATGCACATAGAAAAAAACATGTCCACTTGTCTGTTTGCTGATGATGACATACACCTTTATGTGGAAGATCTAAAATGTTGCATTAGTACATTTCTAGCTGATGAACAAATTTACTAAAGGAGCTGTGTACAAGAACAACATACTTAATCAATAGCATTCCTATATTGCAAGAATAAATGTACTGCAAAAGAAATTGGAAAAAATATCTCAATCACAATACCCTAAAAAATACTTAAGAAAAAAAAATCTAACCTGGGAGGTGAAAAACATCAACAATGAAAACTACAGAACACTCAAGGAAAAAAGTGGAGGAATACCTTAGCAGTTGGAACTTGTTCCCATATTCTTCAATAAACAAAATAATATTATCAAATTTTTATACTAACCCAGAGCAATAAACAGATTCAATACAATCCCAATCAGTGGCATTCTCCACAACACACTGAGAGAAAAGTAGTTCTAAAATTTATTTTGACAAATAGGAGCCATAGAAAGCCAAAGCAATTCTGAATTTAAGAAAAGTGATGCTGAAAGTATCACAATAACAGATATCCATTTATGTTGTAGAGTTTTATTATAAAAACAGCATTCTATTGCACCAGAACAGACCTTAAGAGCAATGGAATATAAAACACAGAAAAATCCACATCAATAGTGACCTGATTCAAAAAGAACTAAATGAAGATTTTTATCTCACTCCTCTTACACTAGTATTTATCAAAATAATGTGAGAATCCACATATGAGACAGAATATTTGGGGGTATAAGGGTAAAATAAAAGTAGATTGGATTAGAGAAAGGAGGATTAAGGGGAAGGAGGTGGATGGGAATAGAACAGACAATAGAATTAAACAAATATTTCTTTCTTATGTTTCTATATGAATACATGACCTATGTAACTCCACATTATGTACAGCAGAAGAATTACAAGTCATATTCCATGTGTTATAATTCCTCAAACACACTCTACTGTCATGTATATCTTTAAAAAAATTTAAAACACAACAAAAGGAATAATGTTGGGGAAATGTCCACTTATGCAGTGTTGGTTGGACAGCAAATTAGTATAACCATTTTGGAAAACTGTATGACTACCCCTTTCAAAACTTGTAAAGGGAGCAACATCTGACCCAGTTGTCCCACTATTCAATATATATCCAAGAATGAAAAATCAGCCTACTATAGAGACACAGCCATATCAGCATTTATAGCAACACAATTCACAATAACCAAATTACAGAACCAGCCCACATAGCCATCAAGAGACTAAGTGATAAGGATAATATGGTGTGCATACACAATGGAGTTTTACTAAGTCACGCAGAAGAATGAAATGATGGCATTTGGTGGAAAATTGATGAAACCTGAGAACATGATTCTATGTGAAATAAGCCAGACTCAGGAAGCCAAGGGTCAAATATTTCCCCTTGTATGTGAATGCTAGATGAAATAATGGAAAAAGGGGGAATCCAATGAAAATAGTAGAGTCATCTGTGGAGTAGAGGAAGGGGTTATAAGGAAGAAGGAAGGAAAAAAAGTGGGATGAACAGTAGAATAAAGCAAACCAAACTCTCTTATGTACACATATGAATAAAGAACAGTGAAGTTGAATTTTACGTATATCTATAATATGCTGATTTAAAAATCTATAAATAAGGTCTTCTCTGGGTAGCAGGAAGAACTGCCCCAAGGCCCCTGCCACAGATGACCGGGAGGTGTATTCCATGGGTGCCTTTGCTGCTCACGCCCACACGAACCACTGGAGCGCTTTTACCCAGGTGCTTCTGCTGTAGGCACCACTACCACAGCCCAGAGGTCTTCTCTTGGGGCAGATGTGCCCCTGATGCCACTGCTGCAGGTGCTATTGCTGCTGTTGTCACAGTCACCATCACCTGGAGGTCTGCTGCTCTTGATGCTGCCTGGGATCCCAGACTGCCATGTTCACTGCTGACACCACTGCTGCTACCACTGACACCACTGCCATCAAAGCCTCTGCAACTCCCTGGAGGTCACCTGAAAGTTTCCATTCTGGGTGCTGTTGCAGTTGCAGCTACAGCTGATGCCACTGTCACTGCTGCCTCAGTGCCCCACCTGCTGCCATCACCACTGACATCTGCAGCTGCTGCTGACTCCCTGCCTGCTGCCACACACTCCCACTACTATCACTTCCACAACTGGCACAGAGGTCCACTGCCAGGGAGACACCAGGGTTGTTTGCACATGGCCACGACCATTTTGAGACACTGGCCAGAGTCTGGTGTTTCTGTGGGGTGCCAGAATGTTTTGCTGCCACAGTCATATTGGATTGCATCTGCCCCTGTCTGGGGACACCGGCCAGGACCTAGAGATTCAATGTCAGTGTGCCTAGAGTTTTGGATGCAACTGGGGTCTTCCTCCAGGAAATGAAGGTTTCTGCCATCTAGTTACTCTCTCTCAGGATTGCTCATCCCTGATGGTCTTTTTCCAAATGACAGTGGCATTGCGATCTTGGGATTGCAATGTGGTCAAACCCAGGGCATCTGAGGCCCAGATGGGTGAGATAGTAACTGAGAGCAAGATTTTTTGTTGTTGTTGTTCATCAGTTTGAAGACAGTGATATATGCATGGAGTTTTGCAATTCTATTGTATATTCTATACATTCTTATATTTTTTTCTTCTCTTTCTATGTATTCTTCCTCTCACCTGTCTATCTTTCTAATTTCCATTTCTCTCTTTTCTCCACCAAACAACCAGTCTGTTGGATCCTCTTCCACTCTTCCTGTTACTTTTTGCTTCTGACTTCTTTCTTCCTCATGAACACCATGTCCTGCACAGATTCTTATTCTTTCTTTGTTCATTATTTGAGATTGAAAATCTGATTGGCAATTGTTATGTTTCTATTGTTGACAGTGAATGAAGTCATCATTACTGTTTACAGTAAGAAGACAGTGGATGACTTGCTGGGAGCTCTTAGAATTGAGGCTGTACATTGTTTGTACAGGTTGTTGTTGATTTTCTTCCCACTCTTAAAGGCAGGACATCAGAAATCTTCAATGCCAGGGAAGAAACTATATTACTTCAGAACAATACAACTAGATGGGAAAGCACACAAGCAAAATGAAGAAACAAGGGAACAACATGCCACGGACAAACCAATATGCCCCAATAAGAGAAGTCACTGATGACAACAGAAGAAAGGTTCAAGAAGTTTAGAATGAACATAGATAACCTGATCTGTAAAATAAAGAATACTATAAAGAGTAAAATCAAAGAGAAAATAGAGGAAGTGAAAGATCACTTCAATGAAGTTAGAGATTGTGAAAAAAATAACAAGCAGAAATCATTTAAATTAAGGAGTTAATAAATCAAATTATAAATTCAATGGAAAGCAGCAACAGTCTAGATCATTTGGAAGGCAGAATCTCAGATAATGAAGACAACATATTTAATATTGAGGAAAAAGTCAACCATGCAGAGAACATGATAAGAATCCATGAAGAAATCTTCCAAGAATTATGGGATAACATGAAAAGACCAAATGTAAGAGTTATCAGGATAAAAGAAGGAGCAGACATAAAATCCAAATGAATGCACAATCATTTCAATTACATGATATCAGATAATTTTCCAATCCTAAAGAATGAAATGGAAATCAATACAGGTGGCTTACAAGAACCCAAATATACAAAACTACAGCAGACCCACACCAAAACACATTGCAATGAAAATGACTAAAATACAGAATAAGAATGAAATCTTAAAGTCCATGAGAGGAAGAAAGCAAATTATGTATAAGGGAAGCAAATTCAGGTCTCAACTGATTTTTTAATCCTGATCCTCAAAACTAGGAGGTCATGGAACTTCATATTCAAGCTTGGAAAGACAATGGATGCCAAACAAGAATTGTTTTTAATTTTTTAAATTTTTTTCTAATTAGTTGTATATGACAGTGGAATACATTTATATATATGGATAAATCATACATAGAGTATAATCTCTCATTTTTCTGATTATACATATTGCATGATCACATCTGTCACATAATCATACATTTACATGAGGTAATAATGTCTGTTTTACTCTATCATTCTTTCCCCTCCTCCTTCACTCCCCTCTGCCTAAAATAAAGTAACTATTTTCCCTATCTCCCCTTTATTGTGAATTAGCTTCCATATATCAGAGAAACATTCATCCTTTGGTTTTTTGGGGTTTGGCTTATTTTGCTTAGTATGATATTCTCTAACTCCATCCATTTACCAGAAAATGCCAGAATTTTTCTTCTTTAAAGCTAAGTAATAGTTCATTGTGTATGTATATATATGTGTATATATATATATATATATATATATATATATATATCACATTTTTGTTATCCATTCATTGGTTGAAGGGCATCTAAGTTGGTTTCATAGTTTATCTATTGTGAATTGAGCTGCTATAAACATTGATACAGCTACATCCCTGTAATATGTAGATTTTAAGTCCTTTGGGTATAAACCAAGGAATGAGATAAGTAGGTCAAATTGTGGTTCCATTCCAAGTGTTCTGAAGAATCTCCACACTGCTTTCCATAATTGTTGCATGATTTTGCAATCCCACTAGTAATGTATATGTGTATCTTTTCCCCCATGTCCATACCAAAATTTAGTGCTGCTTGCATTCTTGATAATTGCCATTCTCTTTGCAGTTTACCAGTCTTGGAATCATTGGACATAGAGACCCAAAGTGACTTCTTACTTGCAGACATATCTGTCCAGCCCTAGGGGTGCAGGGAAAGTTCTCACTTTCTTTGGTCTTCATGTGTTTGACATGCTAACACAGACATATTTAAACTTATTTTTAGACAGTAGCCCTCATCTGCCCCTCAGCAGCATCCTGAAACACTCAAGTTTTTCCATGAATACTGATTCATCAGACATGGAGACACAAACTGAGGTTATGTCCTCTGCTAAAAAACAATCTGCTCTGGAGAGCAAAGTTAAGTTGAACAGTACAGAAACACAGGCCATGAGTTCATGGTTTGAAACATCAGGGAGTTTCTTCTTCAACAGTAATGAAATTCAGACAGCAATGGATAACTTTCTTTGGGCCGCTTTGTCATGAAACAAAAATGGAGTCTAAGTTCAGCTCTGTAGAAATTTGGGCTTGTGCTGGGCTGCATGCAGTCACCAAATTCTACAAGTGAAGTCCAGGTTGGACAACATTTATTATTTTTTTTCCATATATAGAAAATGGGGAGCAGGGACAGCAGCATTACCTCTGTTTTATGTAGCTGATGAAGCAGTTTCGAATAAAAAGAAACTTTTGTATAAATGTGAGTATATTACAAATTGTAAGATATTCATCTAAAAAAGGGAGAAACTAAATGAAATTAAAAGCCAGAAATAAACCAACATGACTGGGAAAACAAGTCAAATTTTGTTAATAACCTTGAGTATTATTGAACTAAACTCTTAAGTCAATGGATGTAGATTTGAAAGTTATAAAACAAGACCCAACAATATGCTGTCTACAAAAGACTCAACACATAGGCAAAAACATCCACAGACTAAAAGTAAAAGGACAGGAAAAAAATATCACTCACATGGATTACATAAACAACCAGAGGTTTCCATCCTCATATCAGATAAAGTGTACCTTAAACCAAAGTTAATCAGAAGGGACAAAGAAGATTATTTCATTCTACTGAAGGGAATTACACAGCAGCAAGACATAATGATTGTAAATATTTATGCTCCAAACAATGGAGCATCCATGGACATTGAAAAATCCTTCTCAATTTCATAAATCAACTAGACCAAAATTCAATTATACTGGGTGAATTTAACATATTTCTTTCAACTACTGGACAGATGTTCTAAACAAAAACTAAAGAAACTTTAGAATTAAATAACACAATCAATAATTTAGACAAAACCTACATATATAGAATTTTTCACCCATCAACCAGTGAATACACTTTTTTCTTGGAAGCACATCAATTCTCTAAAATAGATCATACCTTACACCACAAAGCAATTCTTAGTAAATACAAAAAAAAATGGAGATAATACCTTGCATTCTATGAGATCATAATGGACTCAAATTGGTAATCAAAGATAAAAAATGGAAGCCACTCTAAACAATGTATATTAAATAATACACTGTTGAATGATGAATGAATAGTAGAAGAAATCAAGAATGAAATGCAAAGATACTTAGAGTCAAATGAGAATACTGATACAACATACCAAAATCTCTGGGACACTATGAAGGCAGAGAAAAGTTTATTGCATTCAGTTCATTTAATAAAAAAAAAAAAGTCAACAAATAAATGACTTCACATTACATCTCAAAACCCCAGAGAAAGAAAAACACACCAACACCAACAAAAAGTAGAAGTGAGAAAATAATTAAAATAAAAACTGAAATCAATGAAATTGAAACAAACAAAAAAACAATTTAAAAAACATAAAGTTGGTTTTTGAAAAAAAGCAAAAAATTGATAAACCCCTAGACACACTAACAAAGAGAAAAAGAGAAATCACAAATTAAAAAATACATGATGAAAAAGGAAATGTCATAACAGACACAACTGAAAAACAGAAGATAACTAGAAACTATAATAAAAATATATACTCCAATAAAATAGAAAATATTGAAGACCTTGACAAATTTACAGAGATATATGGCCTACCTGAACTGAATCAGGTGGTCATACATGATATAAACTGAACAATTTCAAGTAATTAAATAGAAAACAACATTAAAAGCCTACCAATTAAGAAAATCCCAAGACCAGATTCTCAGCTGAGTTCTACAGGACTTTCAAGGAAGAATTAACAACATTAATCCTCAATATCTCCATGAAATAGAGAAGTAACCCTTCTAAACTCGTTCTATGAGACTAATATCATCTTGATTCCAAAACTAGACAAAGACACATTAAGGAAAGCAAATTTTATACCAATATCCCTGATGAACATATATGCAAAAATTCTCAATAAAATTCTGGCAACTTGCATACAAAAAAGTGTTAAAAGGATAGCGCATCACAATCAAGTGGGGTTTATTCCAGGGATGCAGGGTTGGTACAACATATGCAAATCAATAAATATAATTTATCCTATCAATAGCCTTAAAAACAAGAAACATAGGATCATCTTAATAGATGCAGAAAAAGCATTTGACAAAATACAGCACCCTTTTATGTTCAAAACACTGGAAAAACTAGGGATGGTAGGAACATACCTCAACATCATAAAAGCCATATTGCTAAAACAAAGAGCAACATGATTCTAAGTGGAGAAAAATTGAAAGCATTCCCTCTAAAAACTGAAAAAAGACAAGGATGACCTCTTTCACCACTTTTATTCAACATTGTCTTTGATACTCCATCCAGAGCAATTACACAGAAATTAAAAGAATATATGTATGTATATAAATATATGTAAAAAATAATTCAAAGTATGACTTTTTGACAATGATATAATTCTATATTGGGAAGATTCAAAAAATTCTACCAATATCTTATAGAAGGATTAAATAAATTCAGCAAAGAAGCAGAATATAAAATAAATATTCAGAAATCAAATTCATTTCTATACATCAGTAATAAACCCACTGAAAAAGAAATAAAGAACACTACCTCATTCACAATTACCTGAAAAAAAAAAAAAAAAAACTATACATTGGGAAGAAATCTTTACTACCTGCTCCTCAGATAGGGTGTTAATTTCCAGGATAAATAATAATTGTAAAAACTTAATGCCAAAAGAAACCAAATCATTAAATGGACAAAGGAATTGAAAGGAAACTTTATAGAAGAGAAAATACAAATTGGAAATGAATAAAAAAATTTTCAACATCTCTAGCAATCAGAATAATGCAAATTAATACCACACTGAGACTTCACATCACTTATAATAGCAATTTTCAAGAATACAAGTAACAATAAAGTTTGTGACCATGTGGGGAAAAAGGTTCACTCATGCATTGCTGGTGGGACTGCAAATTGGTGCAACTGCCCTGAAAATAAGTATGGATATCCTAAGAAACTAAGAGTGGAGCCACCATTTGACTCTGTTTTCCCACTCCTTGGTATATACCCAAAGGTTTCATATATAATATATATGAATATAATATATATATATATAATATGTGTGTGTATATATATAAATATCACAGTGAAGTGCTTCATCAGTTACAACCACAAAGTGGGGTCCTAATTAAAGTAGGATACATCCCATGCTTGTACAATTATATCAAAGTAGATTTTACTACCATAGCAAAAAATAAAACAATAAATGAATGAATAAGTAAATAATGATAAAATAATAAATGGCATGTATCAATAAATTCAAGAAAGACCAAGAGAATAGATAAAAGCCAATAAAATTTAATTTAATTTAATTTAATTTAATTAAGGAGAAAATTTAATTAAGGAAAACCAGGGATTGAATTGGAGAAAGTTATATTTGGTTCTTCTATAATTATGTCAAAATAAATCTTATTTTTATTTGCATTTATAATTTTAATGTGCTAATAAAAATTTTAAAAAGTAACCAGAATTCATCTGTACATGGGAACTTATCTTGATAAACATGAAATTCAAGTTGAATGTGGAGGAGCAAAAAAAGACTGGAGGAAATTAGAGAATGGAAAGAATGTGAGAGCTCAGTATTTTATATTTAAAGGAATCTGGGGTTCTACAAAGAAGAACTTAATGAGAAAAGGTCCAAGATTTTCACCGAATTTTTCAATAGAACATGACTGGAAATAGAGAAGAGAGGGCAGTTAAAACCCTTTTCCCAATAAAATTAGAAGACTGTATCAATGGGGTGAATACTTTAGTAAATTGTCTGCCAATATTGCATTTGTTTCAGAAAAAAATGTTTTTTTTTCTGTGAAAATAAAGATATGCGTATCACAATTATGTATGCATTGTGAAAGATTTATTTAAAGGAAGATTTTTGATACTAAGACTTAAAATCATGCAAAACATTAATGAAAATCAGTGTCAATAATTTGATAGTTTTTTCCCCTTGGATACATACATCAAATTTTACCATAAAGTAAGGTTGCTATGCAGTGAATTTAAATAGAGTATGAGATACATTTCCATTAATGTTACAAGAATTATTTTTCAATCACATAAAGTTTTGAATTTCTTTTGGCATTCAGATAATGTCAGTCATTGATATATGTAAGGAAAGTGTCCTCCATCACCCCTGAAGATTTATGCTTTCTCTTTCTTCTTCAGTGCTCAGGCCCAAGTTTACTCATTTGTTAAAGGCAATGCCATTCTTCACAGGATCCCACAGTTGGTTCAGACTGACAAAGGATGATATAGAAATTCAGCTTTAACACTGATACTTCTAGTGCAGGCTGTATAGCCCATCTGGTAGAGTGCCTGCCTCTCATGCTGGAGGCCCGGGTTCAAGTCCCCAGCACTCTGGGTTTGTGGAAATTACCAAAACACTCATGCTTCTGCATTTGTTTTTCTTCTATCATCTTCCTTTTGCACTCAAAAATTGAAACTCAAGCATGGATTATGGTAAATTACGGTTACCTTACATTGAACATTTGTATTAATACAGCAGAAACTACATTATAGGCTGAGTAAGAGAGAACAATTTCACACATTTATATCAGACTAGGGGGCTAAGGAGAGACATCTGTAGAAATTATGTTAGCTCTCACATACTAATCAGCATCAGTATCCAGGCAGGCAATCACAGCCTTCTGAAACCCAGAGTTGACCTCTTTTATCCAATGGATCCATGTGAGGGAACACACAGTGGAGTGTATTAGGAACCAGGACAGCACTGAAGAACCTACAGCACTGCCTGTGCCTTTGACCTGCTCTACACAAGATGTAAAAGGGGGTAGGAGCTGAAGCAAGAAGGAAGAGTACGGCTACTGTATTGCTAGTAGCTGCTGGTGATAGAGAAGCCATGCCTATTGCTGATGTGTAAAACATTCTACTAAAACTCTAAATTAAAAAAAAAAAACTTACTGAAAACTTTGAAAGAAAAAAACACTTCATTTGCCAGGAACTTTGGATCTTTGTGTTTGTATGAAATTTATGCTCATGAAATGAAAATTTTGCTGAAAGAATGTTCCCTGAAAGAGGAAAAGCAAACTAATCATTTTTTTTTTCTGGGACACAGCAAGGTGGTTTGGTTTCAGGATGATCTTGTTCTGCATATTTTGAGATACATATTCCATGAGAAAAGGGTCTAGCAGGTTGGAAGTTTAGCACAGTCCTTTCATCACTGTGTGAACAGTGCAGTGCCTTGAAGATGGCTCATTTCTCTTCCCTGGGGATATCCAGGCCCTAAAAAGAGAAAAAAACTATACGTAGATATCAGGCTGAAAATTGGCATGATCATTTTTGTTACAAGATAAAATGGACTGTAGTTTTCCCCTGGGACTTTGACTGTAAAGAATATTTTGATGCCTGAATTACCCCCAGGTTCACTTTTACAGTTGGAGACAATTGCATAAAGCATATTTTTGTGGGTAGTTGGGAAAGTGGAGAAGATAAAGAAATATTTACAAATCTGGTTTTTTTGGAATTATTTTGCACATCAATTTGCTTTATAGTTGACTCTAGTTTTCATCCGAAACATTTAAAAGTATTCTAACTTTACACAAAGCCAAAAATATTCTTTTAACTTTTTGAAATCCTTGTTCTCTGCTGGACTCAACTTATAATTTAAAGAATTTACCCTACCTATAAAGAGGAATTGTAAAGAGAAAATACATAGAACTTAGCAGCTAATATCATTTACACATTAGGGAGAAGCACTATATATATGCTGCATCACTCTTACTATTATCTAGCATGCTCATATAAAAAAGATATCTTATGGTTTTACTAATTATGTAAAAGGAGTGACTCAAGAGCACTGGGACTGGTATGCTTGATTTATGCCTTCCTCTCTGAAGTTTATGTCCACAGGCAATAATCAGAAGGAAGAGTGAAGAGGAATGAAAACACAGAAATAGGTGCAAAAATTAATTTACAGACTAGAAATGCTAAGCCCTGGAGATCTTCCCCTGGTGTGACTTTTGTTCTCTTATTCTTCAAGCAATTGCATCCTCTTTTACAGTCCTTTTGTATTTTAATCCTGGCAATTTTTAGGTATACAGATTCAATTATCTTCTATTTATCTTCTAGTCTTATACCTGAATGTCACTTCATGAACGCTTACTCTTCCATTCCACATGGTAAAGGCATGTAATACAAATGTTCCAAATATTTACACATTACAATACTTTTTAGGGTTGAAAAAAAAAGGCATTTAGAGCAGCAGTACACAAAATTTATTTATCAAGGTAGCTAAGACATGTCCCAGGGTATTCAATAAGAGCTTGTAATGAAGGTTGAAACTTCTGTAAGTAGTTACTATCAACCTACTTTTACATATATACTTCATAATAATGTTTTATTAGTAGATTTATTTTTTATTTTAATGACATACTTCATAGTCACTTATTCATTTTTTAAAAAACGTGATCAAAAGAAAATCATGAAATTCCATCAATATTGCACTATGCTCTATGTATGATAACTTTCTATATTCTATGACTTAGCTTTAGAATATATTGCAATATTTCATAGAAACATTTGTCTTTAAATTACACAGATCACTATAAACATTCTGTATTATTCAAGATTGACACCGCCAGCAAAGAGATAATAATATGAGATTATGCATATGGCATGCTTTACACAATGCCCAGAAGATAGTAAGCATTTTAAATTACTAACTCACTGCAATCATTATTTTGTCATCATTTCAAGAGCTCTAATAGTCACTAATTTTAAGTGAAATGTTTCTGTTCAGTACATTGAATAAAATTATCTATCAAGAATTTTGTTATGTAAATATAAGCAAGATTTATCTCATTCATATGAACACATTATTTTTTAGACTTCATTCCCTAGTACTGCCTCACTTCATCCCATGATCTGTTCCTCTCTACACCTTTTCTCTACTCTATTGATCTCCCTAATATTTTCATGAAGGTCACCACCATTTTTTCTTTCCTTTCCAACATCAAAATATGAAAGAACATTTAACCTCTATCTTGAGCCAGGCTTATTTAACTTAGCATGGTGTTCTCCACCTCCACTCAATTACAAACTAAAAAGGAAATTCCATGCTTCTTTATGACTGTGCAGAACTCCATTGTGCACTGTGTCATAAATTTGAGAAGACTGTCCTGTGTGTACTATGAAGACACATCTAGAAAGAAAATGTGTTTGTCCTGACTAGTCTATACATACATTAACTTCCATTACACTTCAATAACTGGAAGTACTTTTGGGTCATGGAAAGTGTTTATTAGGAAGATTTGTGCCTACATGAAATATACTGGTATCTTCTGATTCTCTTGACTTATGAACTGAGGACAAGAGACATGAGAAATTTTGCCCACAAAGGGAATTATATTCTTAATGTGTTGTGGGTGTGCATTCAAGTAATACATATCATTTCCACCTCCAATTTTAAATGCAAATCCTGTACATCTGGATAGAGGCTGAGGTAGGTCTGGGAATTCAACTTTGTCTTATCTGACTCCAAATTTCTTAGGATTTATTTTAAACAATTACATTATATCACTCCTTGGTTTGAGGCACTCACAGTGGTTAGTGTCCTCAAAGGAAAAAAAAAAGTTTTGAAACAACTAATGACATTTTTCTTTTTCACATCCTTTTCATATATTCTACCAAATAGGATAGAACACATCTTATTTAATAAACTCAAAGTTATGACTCAAATTTCAGTATAATTTTACACTACATTGATCTAAAACATTGTCTTCCAGAATACCATGATTTGCAGTGTCAAAATATTCCATTTCTCAGGTTATGAAAATGAAAAACATCATTACCTTTTCTGTAAATTGAACTTCCATTTCTGAACTGAAGGATGTATTAGGACAAAATGTGCTTGGTGAAACACACATGGCAAAATTATAAGATGCAAATTTATTGATGGAGGAATGTTTTGTGATTTTTTAGAACTCCAAAGAGATGACTTCAACAATGACATTGGTTCTTGGCAGTTTTTCTAATAGCCTCAGAAAAGAAAGGGGTGCTCCTTAAGCAAGACTGTTCATTACAAATTTTCAAATACAGGTACTCCTCATTGTACATAGGAAAACATGAAAAAAAGAGGTTAAACCAAGAATACAGATCACATAGGCTAGAGTTGCAGTCCATGTGCTACCTTGCAGATTGAGGATTCAGAAACAGGTAAAAGCCAACATGGGAAATTATTATTTTTCATTCATTTTCTCCATCACTCAATGAAAATCTAAAAAAAAAAAATACAGAAAATATAAGTTATCTGAAATTCTTTCCTGAAAAAATACAATGTATTTAGCATAGATGGATTCTGCAGCATTTCACAATATTCTAAACCAGGTCTCTTAACAATATTTCTGATAAAATTATAGTGCATCTTTATTTTCCAGTATAAAGACAGGAATACTCTCACTTGGAGAACCCAACCTTAGTAGTTAAGACTTCCAGATCTGTTCCTGGAAAGTGTGCTGTGCTCCCCACCACATTCTCAGGTCAATTCCATTCCAAATGTGTTTCATTGGTACTCCTTTCACATATATGGCAAGTTGGTGGTTTTATATTATATGCTGTTTCCACTTTGTTAGTTAGATGTAAGGGGGGCAGTTTTGGTTCATCGATAACTCCCAGAAAAAACACTCCGCAGATACAGGTCTCACATGAGGAACTTCTATTCTAAACAGACAAAATGTGTCCACTCGGGGGAAAGGGGAAAGGGAAAGAAGAAAAATGGTGAAGGGTTCCTTGTATTGGAATTTCACCGGCTGGGAGGAACCAATCACGGAGGAGAATTATTACAGACTGACTGATGGACCAATGACATATTGGAACGTAATGTGGGGGGGCAGGAAGGTTACGGCGACATAAGCCAGAAATTCCTGTAACGGGAAAGGCGGGCTTAACGGTAGATTGACAGGTGGGTTGGGAGGCTGGGTTAACGGGAAAGGAAGGTTGCTTTATACCTAACATTCCCCCATTTCCTTTTTTATAAAAAAATTTTTTTGGGGTACATGGATGAAGGTCAGTTTTCTGTAATTATTTCCTGCTGGGGTGTGGACGTAGAGCTGGTATCATTGTGACAGGAAGAACTGGAGACTTGATAGTTTCTCTGGAGGCACATCTGCAGCCAGGCTCCAATTTTTGTGAGATCCTGATATTTCTGCAATACAAGTTGATTAAATGACATGGAAGTAAAAAACAGGGGGCTGAAGAACTGAGAAGTTGTTCCCTTAACAAGGCCTAGCAAAGGCTGGAGAGGACAGGCCTTCATTTGGGAGTTTTAACATTGTCTAAATCATCAGGAATGTGAACACAACATTTAGTACTAGCAAACATAGAATAAGCCTATTTGTGTCTGTAGGCCTTAAACTGACTAAAAACAGACATTCTGACTCTAGCAGTTTCACTTGATAGTTACTATTATTTTTAAATGCCCAAGAATGGCTATACTTTGGTTTTAACTGATTTGCTAGGTGTTTAAGATCAAACTGGTCAAAGTGACCTGTTCCTGTCTGTCAAAGAGTCAGCTAAGTTTCCACAGGGGTCACTCATACAGAACTTAAGAGCAGCTTCTTAGCTCCAATAGTGCCATTTGGTTAGGCAGGGTCTTTTCGATGACATGGCTTTCCTTGAAAGCACCAGGGATGTCTCCCTTTTTCTGTGACCCTCCTCTGCAGTAGATGCACTGAGTGGCTTTTTCTCTAGCAGTCTCATCAATCTCCTTGCTCAGGAGGTTTTGTGACCCAGAGTTGCAAAGCTCCTTGCAGAAGTCCTCTTATTCCCTGGGTTCAGGCTGACTTTGAGGGCAAGACCCAAATATGGAGTTTTTCTTGGCCTCTGTATTTAATTTCTATCTTTAAGTTTGATCTTAACCGTAAAGCAAGTCAGTCTCACCAGTCATAAAGTAAGAGTACTGGGCTTTAGCTTTAATGTCTATAACTTTACAGTTATTTACCCCCTTTTATCTAATTGGGGTTTACATTATCTGTTCTATAGGTGATAGCTTACTATTCCAAGTTAATTTACAGTGTTCACTCTTGAAGCAGTACTTCTGAAAAATATTGATCAGGCAACAATTAGAGTTTACAAGGAAAATACAAAATAGAATTACCAACAGTAAAACATTCAGTTTCTGCAATAGCTATCTTGAATTTTGGCTGAGTTCCATTTTTGCTACTGCATATTACACTCTTTCTTAAATGTCATTTTACATATACCCTATTGATGACAGGTCCTATAACAGAATATTAAATGATAGGGTTACCATTACAGACAAGTTTAATTTGGAGAACAGCAACTTGATAAATTTTCTGCTTTAAAGGCTTGTATACCTGGAAAATATGAACACATTTAATATACAAAGAATAATGTTTTTAAGTATGTTACTCCATGGAATAACCTTATAAATTAATCAGATGTTTCTAACAAACACATTTGAGTAATCCCATACATGTTGACTCCAATTCACTCATCTTATTGTAGAAAAACCAAGATATTAGACAAGTGTACCAATAGTATTAGCTGTCTCTTTTCTTTTGAAGAAAATTCCTAGAAAATTGATGTCAAACATTTTATAAACTTTAATATTTTATTAGTTTGACCACTTGGAGACTTGCGAGTTAATTTTAAAGACATTTTACTTTTATTAGTATACCCAATTTAAATTTAACCTCATTAAATCACATGAACTAAAATATTTGAATCCATTTTTAAAAATTTAATTTTTATGCATGCTTATATTTAACACAAAAGTAAAGGCCTTGTAATATTTATCTCCATTGCAATGTAGCAGATGTTCAAAAATAACTGGAGTTGGATAAAAAGAACTGATCAAAAATCATTAACCTAGGTCTGTAGGATCAAAATTGTGAGCTCAAAAATACAGCATTTAAGAAAAATAAAGTCCTGGAAGAAAAATGATAATGGTTATTAATTAAAGCATGAGAAAATAAGAAGGAGAGAAAAGTTGAAAGGGAGAAAAGTATTCTGAGTTGTAGTCCAGGAGAAATTTAAAATGGACACTTTTTTCCTTGGGTTTGAAACTGGTCTCCTACTGAGCCCTCTTCATTTACATTTCAATGTAACCCTTAACTGAGATCTGAATCTGAAAGGGGCTAATATGTTCTAGCAGAGACTTGATGCTTAGGACCTTTTAATTTCTTGAGTCTGTAGGGAGAGCTAAGATAAGAAAGAAAAGATTTGAAAATAAGGAATTAGCCAAGAGAATGTGTTCAGGTTTTACTCCCTCCATGTCAGCCACCTCCAGTAAAGGAGCTAGAATGTGTGTACGAGACCGCATGGTTGGGGAACTTGGTGTACTGAATGGAGGAGCAGAAGGAGAAACAGAATGAGGTGAACTTGGAAGGGAAAGAAGGGTTAAAAGGTGGGGGAGAAGCCAAGAGAGGTTTAGCAAGAAAGAAATGAAAAACAAGAAGGGGAAAAGTTCCTTTCCATTCACCAGGTTGCCCACATACGTACTTAATTATAACTAGCATATTTAGGCATACAATTTTACCTAGTATAAAGCTAGAATTTAGGGTGTCATAAATAGACCATTCTGACTTACTATCTAAAGGACAATTTAGCTCTGATTCAGGGAATAGGTGAAGGGGTTTGAGGTGATTTAATCTCAGGGGCGAGTTTGCTGGGTTGGATGTTTTGAATTCCATGGTAATCTGAGACCCACCTGGGTAGTGGATTTGGCGTCCCAGAATCCACGGTGCCAGGAAACGAGAGGTTAAAAACAATGATTAGGTCATCACCCGAAATCACTGTTTAACCGGGCAAAAAGCCGAGAGAGGGTTTGAAGACCTGGCCAGGATTTCGAATGAGAGCCGCGAGGGGGGGGGAAGCCACAGAACTGCGAGAGGGACTATTAGCGGCAGAAGAGAGTGAGCTTCAAACCCTGAGAAAGAATCACAGCACCATAAAATTCAGACATCCACCCAACAACTAAGACCAATTATGAGGACCAAGGAGGTACCCCACACCTCGGCAGTTGAGTGGCAGGAGCCACGAGGGGTGAAGCCGCAGGGCGGTGAGAGATGAAGCCGCAGGGTGAACAGCGAAAGGCTGCAAGCCAGCAGAGGGAGCTGGGGGTAGCCACTTAAATAAGGAGGGGGACTGCAGCAGGAGCTGCAGGTGGAGCTGTGGGTAGCCGAGATGTGTTTAAATGGTTAGGGGCCTGCCTAAGGGGAACTCACCAATTTTGGAGTCCGGTGTTGTATGCAGAAAACTGGGCATCCAGGTAAATGGAAGGTGAGCCTGAATCTGCGGTCTCAGGAGCAATCAGATGGGGTTCCACTTGCTTAGTCAGCGGAAAAAAAACCCATCCCGGGTCTTTTGGCACCAGATGTTACTTAGATGTAAGGGGGGCAGTTTTGGTTCGTCAATAACTCCCAGAAAAGATGCTCCGCAGATACAGGTCTCACATGAGGAACTTTTATTCTAAACAGACAAAACGTGTCCGCTCGGGGGAAAGGGGAAAGGGAAAGAAGAAAAATGGTGAAGGGTTCCTTGTATTGGAATTTCACCGGCTGGGAGGAACCAATCGTGGAGGAGAATTATTACAGACTGACTGATGGACCAATGACATATTGGAACGTAATGTGGGGGGGCAGGAAGGTTACGGCGACGTAAGCCAGAAATTCCTGTAATGGGAAAGGCGGGCTTAACGGCAGATTGACAGGTGGGTTGGGAGGCTGGGTTAATGGGAAAGGAAGGTTGCTTTATACCTAACACACTTTATAATTGATAAACAACTGTAAAGTGATCATTCATCAAAAGCCATTTTAATAGGATCCAGAAATTATCAAACATACAGATATGTGAAAAGTGTGTATTTGTGCATATACAGATATCCATAACTATTGATTCCACTCTTTTAAAAGTGTCATGCTTGCAGAAATAAGGTATTCCAATGCTTTTTTAACAAAGAGCAGAGGCCTTCCTTCAGTACAGTGGAGTCACAGTGAGCATAATTGACAAGGTTAAGTCACAAAAGACTGAAAAATAACAAAAGATTATTGGGTGTATTCAGTGGGAAAGCCTGGGAAGCCATCCTTATTTAGCAGAATCAGACTAGGTTGAGCCATGGGACACAGATGCCCGGCTTCTAGTGAAAGACCCTAAGACCCCCTGTCCAAGGAAGAACTCACGTAATCACTGGCTGCAAAAGCAAGAGGCAGTTTATTGTTATGTTACACAGGCGCCTGCGGGTGCTCAGTGAAACCTCAGCCGGAGCTTCGGTGAACTGGCACACCGGGTTTTGGGGTACAGGTTTTTTATAGGGTAAAGGGGCAGGTTTCGCACGTGGTAAGCAACAGATTTCTTATTGGTTATTTTGAATCCAGCATTTAGACATCCTTGGAAAAGCCATAAATTTACTTTAACTGGAGAGGGGGATGATAGATAAAGACACAGACAGAGACACAGGCTTCCCCAAATTGCCCGCAGCCTCGCACTTCCGCACCTGCATAAACACAGGTTTTTCCCTAATTGCCCGCAGCACGGGTCGTAAAAATGGTAAAGAATGTATAAACAGACTTCTTTCATTATATCTGTGAAGACCCGAGAAGGAACCTTGTTAAGGATAACCTTCCTGGGGGGGGGGGTCAGAGTGGCTCAGAACTTAGGATAACACGCTTCACAAGCCATAATTTTACTTTTTCATTTACAGTCTTTTGTTATCTCATCCTATTTACTCTGTCCTTGGTCAGGAATCTGGTATCAGAAGTTTTACAGGACAGTTTTATAGTTCCTGCTTATCAGCTCCTGTTAGTTCAGACATGCTCTGACTTTCCCAATTATCCTGCCTCTTTCTTAGCTAAATCTTCAGATAAATTCCTTTAACATGCCCCGTTAATAATTTTTCTTTTTCTCTTAAAATAGGCCTGAGCTGGTGGGACAGGGGTCTTTTCATTCCCCCCTTTTTCTTTATCATGGATAGAATCTTATATCCATTTGTCCATCCTGCCTCGGTTATCAGTTTGCTTAATCATTTGGTACTGTTGAGTAAAGACCATAGTTTGGATTGTTTAAAGGGAATAATACAGACTTCTCCCGGCAGGGAGAAGGGGGCCATGGCTGATATTCCAAAAGTCCCAAGAAGTGAGCGCACCCCACATCTTTCACAGGTTAAAGCCTCCTTTGTTCTTCAGTTCTCTCCCCCCCTTTAGCTATAGGAACTCCCAACTGCTTTAAGGAAAAGGGGGCGTCGGTCATTCTGGCTGCTTCGAAGCTGAAAGGGGGCAGTGAGGGGCAAGCAGTTTGGAGTTTCTTTTTAAAAATCGGGTCAATCGAGGGGTCCAAGGTAGAAGTCTGGTTGGGGAAGAGCAGGTTGTAAAGTCATCTGGGGGTGGGTGCTTCTATGATAGAAGAACAAAAAGACATGAGTACTGAAATGAAATTAGTACAAAGTAAATGTTGCAGCATCTGGAGCATGCCACTGAGTATCATGAAAATGACAGAAGTCAATTTCTCACCAGGAGGTGGAAGAACTGAGAAATTGTTCCCATAACTAGACCTAGCAAAGGCTGGAAAGGACAAGGCCTTTATTTGGGAACTTTAACATTGTCCAGGTTATCAGGAATGTAAACACAACATTTAACTCTTAATGTCATAGATATCCCAAAAAATATAGTTAAGCTACTTAAGTCATCTGATTTTGTAAAATATCCCTTTATTGGTATAACCTGTGTTTAGTAGAGAGCTCTATACTTCTGTTACTTAGGGCTAGGTAATCATACGAGCAAACATAGATCAAGTCTACCTGTATAGCTTAGGAAGGTCTGTAGGCCTTAAACTGACTAAAAACTTCTGACTCTGGCAGTTTCCCTTGATAGTTATCAGGCACATTTGCCTAAGAATCTTTCTTTCTTTTGTAGCTTCCAGTTTTTATTCTAGTGGACTAACACAAGTGTACATGTTAAGTTACATTTAATTATTATTTCTCTTAAATGCCCAAGAATGGTTATATTTTGGTTTTAACTGTTTTGCTGGGTGTCTAAGATCAAGCTGGTCAAATTGACCTGGTTCCTGTCTTTGTTAAGGAGTCAGCTGATTTCCCACAGGGGCCACTCATAGAGAACTGAAGAGCAGTTTCTTAGCTCCTCCAGTACCATTGGTTAGGCAGGGTCTCCTTGATGAGGTGACTTCCTTTGGAAGCATTAAGGGATATCTCCCTTTTTCCATGACCCTCCTCTGCAGCAGATGCACTGAGTGATTTTTTTCATCCTCTAGTCTCAACAATCTCCTTGATCAGGAGGTTGTGTGACCCAGAGTTGCAGCGCTCCTTAGATAAGTTCTCTTGTTCGTGGGTTCAGGCTGACTGAGGACAAAAGATCCAAATACTGGCCTATCTTGCCTTCTGTATTTAATTCCAATCTCTAAGTTTGATCTTAATCATCCAGCAAGCCAGTTTCACCAGTCATAAAGTAAGAGTACTGGTCTTTAACTTTAATGTCCATAACTTTACAGTTATTTACTCTTTTATCTAACTGGAGTCTGCAATAGTACTGGAAGTTACCACTATCTGTTCTATAGATGATGGCTTATTATCATAAGTTACCTAGGTTGCCTGTTCTTGAAGCAGCTACTTTTTTAACAGGTAACAGTTTCACAAAATGAAATTAGCAAGAGTAAAAACATATTCTGCTTGTATAATAGCTATCTTGAATTTTGACTGAGAACCACATTATATTCCCTATTTGAGATCATAGTAATTTTACAACAAAAACCAATCTTTTGATTATAACTTTAAATAAGCTGAAGTCTGACTTATTTTGGAGTCACTCTAACATGCAGTAAGGTGGGAGGCAGAGCCTTATCTCAGGTAAGGCGTGACTCTTTACAGATTTTAAGTGTTCTAATCCTACAACTAATTTTTGCCCCTTTTGCCATGACCAGCATGACCAAATTTTCAAGTTCAGTGAGGGTCAAAGGAGTATTAGAAAATAAAGGTTTATAAACACAGATTTTGAAGATTAAGCTGAGATCAGATGGAGCTCTGTTCTCTGATGGAAATGTAGATCTAAAGAGTTATGTTAGCAATCTTTATACATGTCTTATTATTAAGTTAAAGACTATGTAAGCATTATTTTTTGTTTTTAGGAGAGTTACAGAGACTAGACCATCTATGTAACTTTTTCCCACAACTGCAACGTGCAATATTAGGAACTCTGTGTAGCTCTCAAATAAGTCCACTGTCCAAAGTTACTGTAAGGTGGGCAGGAACTAGAGAAGGGAACTGATGAAACACTGGTTATCTAGCATAACAATTTCTTTCTGCCCAAGAGCTGTGTGCCTGATATCAATGTAAGAGCTGATAGGACTCCTGTACAGAGCCTCCCCAGGGAGGTTACTGCCACAGCAGTTAGGCATCTTGTGCTCCTACACAGGAACACTTCCAGGCACCAGGCATGCTACAGTCATGAAGTCAGGGACCCCAATCTCAGTCATTGTTGTCCCATTTTTGCTATAATGCATTATACTCTTTCTTAAATTGTCATTTAAGAAGTTTATATATATTGATTTCTGAGTCCATATGAACATTAGTTAACACAGTCTAACATTATATCCAAAACAGGAATCAATCAAAGAAAGGCTGAGAGAGCTTTTAACTTTTCTTTTGTGTAGCAAAATGCTTTTACCTTCTACAATGTGAACCTTTAAACAAATCAGGCTGTCACTAACTCTTAGATATACATTTACATTTAAATTTGAAGTTCTTTATCTCAGTGTAAAAAGTAACAAATTTTACACATACCCCATTGATAGCAGGTCCTATAATAGAACATTAAATGATAGAAATAAATCCCCAATTAAAATTTACTCTTTATAAGTTTAAGATTACCATTACAGACAAGTTTAATCTGGAGAATAGCAGCTTGATAAATTCCCTGCTTTAAAAACTTGTATACCTGAAAAATATGAACACATTTAATATACAACTAGAAACCATTTCACAATTACCATGACACTTTTTTTCTTACCAAATTTAGTTTTTTTAAGAAAAATGTAGACTCTGTAACACAGTACAATACTTTAACAGTTGTTTAACCATAATTGTATACACCCCAATTTTTAAGACTAATTGTTCTAAAGAATAAAACTTAATAGACACAAAGTTAAGAGTAAATTAGTGTTTCTAAGAAATCCTTGCCATTTTACCATGTCATTTTACCATGTAGATTAAACTTTGGTTTATATCAGAACATTAGTATTTTCACCTTAGGAAAAACCTTAAATAGCTTTAGCTGTTTTACATACATAAAACCAATTTAGTTACACACAGACTTGTTGAAACTTGCCCTTTACTTACACACAGGCTTTCTTAGCACTTAGACCCTCATGTATTCCATCACACAGGCACTTTGTTACCCAGAAACATTTTTTTTTTATTAAATATATTTTCAAACCCGGAACCTTTTATTTTCTCTTTCCTATTTGTTGACCCCTTTTTGTTCACATTCTGAAACAACTCTTATGAAATTTCTGAACTTAGATAAATTGCTCTATTTTAATAAGATTAAATATTTTGTTGTTTATAGTACTCTAATTGAAACACAGTTGAAACTTTTGGGACCCTTTGTATATAGAATTCCACTTGTTAGGACATAACTCTTAATAACCTTGTTTCTAGTTTAGTGATGACACAAAGCAAGTTTAAACCCTTTTTATTTACCAACCTATGAAAACACCAATAATGTTTTAGTACGATACTCCATGGGATTTGAGGGGTTAAGAGTACTTGATATTATTTAACAATGAGCATTTTAATTTTGCAAATTAATCAGATGTCACCAGCAAACCCATTTGAGTAATCCCATACATGTTAACTTTAATTCACTTATTCTGTAAAAACCAAGAAAGCAGACAAGTGTCCTGAACAGTATTTGCTGTCTCTTTCCTGTTGAAGAAAAGTCCTAGAAACAATTGATATTAGACATTTTACTTTCATTAGTTTACCCAATTTGAATTGAACCTTTAAATCACGTGAATTAAAAGTATTTGGATCCATTTTAAAAAATTTTATTTTTATGCGCGCTTATATTTAACACAAAACTAAAGGCCTTGTAATATTCATCTCCATTGCAATGTAGAAGATGTTTAAAAATAACTCGAGTTGGATAAAAAGAACTGATCAAAAATCATTAACCTAGGTCTGTAGGATCAAAATTGTGAGCTCAAAGATACAGCATTAAAGAAAAACAAAACAAAACAAGAATCCTAGAGAATAAGTTAGTTCTGTGTAGAAATTTAAAACGGACACCTTTTTTTTTTTTCTTTTCTTCAGGTTACCCCCCCCCTTCCCGCTGAGACTGCTGCAGTTTACATTCCAATGCAGGCTTTGGCAAGACCAGGCAGAGGGGAGGGGGGATTACCCAGGACTTTTTAATCCTTTTTCTTCCTGGTTGAGAAATCAGGTTAGGTTTGAATGCAGAAGATTACAAAACATCATTTCTCACTACTTTTGAGGAATGGAGCTTCTGAGCTCTCTGCCTAGGGGGATTGGAGTAAACAAATCTCTCAGGAACAAGGAGGACTGTAAAGTACCCTGCAATGAGTATCCCTAAACCTAAGATCGGATTAACACAATGAAGAATTTAATAGAAGGCAAGAGTAAAGACCATATAGTACAATACACAAACAGACAGACACGTAGCGCACTAAATCAAAAATTGGCTAGCTAGTACTTTGTCAATAAAAACAAACAATTTCCAATTATATCAAAGAGTTGCCCAGGCACAACACAATGCCCAAATGGGGCCAAGAGTTAACCAGAAGCGACAAGTCGCCAGAATGCAGCACAAAAGCTGCTCAGATGTGAGAGTCACTCAAATGCGACAGAGTCGCAAAGACCCTTCTTTGGGCCAGCCTACATTGAAGGTTGGCCATTCAGAGTGCAGAGGGTTACCCACTTCTTCTTTTTGATCTCGACCGACAAGTTGCCGGCACAGTTCCGGACGTCTTGCCAATGGTCGAGGGTGAGACTCAGGGGGGTTACCATGGATTGCCCCATTTCAGTCTCGCTGGTAAAAAGGAAATTAAGAAACAGGCACAAGCACAAGAGAATGCAGACAAGACAACAGATTACAAACGCTGCACGTCTTCGGTACAGACCGAAAGTACTAAGCGGCGTCGGGAGCGTAAGCCCCTCCAGCCAAGAAACAAATTACTAATGCTGCGCGCTTTCGGCACACACCGAAAGTATTCAAAACCAAAAGCATTCAAATTCAAAACGCTTTCGGCACAAACCGAAAGTATTCTAAGGTGCCAACAAACTGGGGAGTTCTTGGCCAAATTCTAAACCCCTGGGACGTCTCCCAGGGTGGCAGGGGAGAAGTCAGAGTTCGTCAACTCCTTCTCAGGCTGCCCAGAACTACTAATGGTTCACGCGTTCCCCTACTAAGTACTATCGCTGCGCTTCAGAACGAACAAGACAAAGCAACTACACAAGACAGACAAAGACAGACAATAACCCCCTGCTGGCCAGCTTAACTTACCTCCCAGAGTATTTGGCCGTTCCTCGGGCAGGGGTTCGGGGTGTCGAGGGGAAATCTCGGTGGAACCTCCAAATGAAAGACCCTAAGACCCCCTGTCCAAGGAAGAACTCACGTAATCACTGGCTGCAAAAGAAAGAGGCAGTTTATTGTTATGTTACACAGGCGCCTGCGGGTGCTCAGCGAAACCTCAGCCGGAGCTTCGGTGAACTGGCACACCGGGCTTTGGGGTACAGGTTTTTTATAGGGTAAAGGGGCAGGTTTCGCACGCGGTAAGCAACAGATTTCTTATTGGTTATTTTGAATCCAGCATTTAGAAATCCTTGGAAAAGTCATAAATTTACTTTAACTGGAGAGGGGGATGATAGATAAAGACACAGACAGAGACACAGGCTTCCCCAAATTGCCCGCAGCCTCGCACTTCCGCACCTGCATAAACACAGGTTTTTCCCTAATTGCCCGCAGCACGGGTCGTAAAAATGGTAAAGAATGTATAAACAGACTTCTTTCATTATATCTGTGAAGGCCCGAGAAGGAACCTTGTTAAGGATAACCTTCCTGGGGGGGGGTCAGAGCGGCTCAGAACTTAGGATAACACGCTTCACAAGCCATAATTTTACTTTTTCATTTACAGTCTTTTGTTATCTCATCCTATTTACTCTGTCCTTGGTCAGGAATCTGGTATCAGAAGTTTTACAGGACAGTTTTATAGTTCCTGCTTATCAGCTCCTGTTAGTTCAGACATGCTCTGACTTTCCCAATTATCCTGCCTCTTTCTTAGCTAAATCTTCAGATAAATTCCTTTAACATGCCCCATTAATAATTTTTCTTTTTCTCTTAAAATAGGCCTGAGCTGGTGGGACAGGGGTCTTTTCACTAGGAACTGCCAGGAAGCATGTGGTGCTGCATGAGAGTGGTTCCCTGTCTCATTCTAGTATATTTTCCCTTAAGAGAATGGCACCCCTAACTCCATCCTATCCTATCTATCACAGAAGAATCTCCTCCCAGTCCTTGCCCCCTTTACCTGTATATTATAAATAAATGAGAGTTGGACGAGTTGTTGTGAGAGCCAAGAGTTGGTATGGTCAGACTTGTCATGACCCTTCTCATTTAAAAAGAGTATTGGCTCTTGTGTATTTATTGAGTAGATAAGTTTTCTGGGTAATTGAGTGATGTACAGCCAATATCCTCCTCCGGCAGTTCATCCTTTTGTTATCCACATGGGACGTTGCAGAGAGGGCCCCACATTTGAAACCTGAACTGGGGCTGTTCAAGAGGATTTTAGAAGAAAGAAAAAAAGTAAGGTGTTGACCCCTTTCCATGGGAAGTGCATGCATGTGAATAAGTTTAGTAGTAAGAAAGGAAATGGAAATCAATTGTGTGATGTTAAGACTGGAGAATTAGCTTTCTACAGAGATAGAAATAAAAATAGATCTATTCAGCTATATCCAATACTTAGTCAAAGTGAAAACTCAGTGGAAAGAATGCAACTCCTACAGTCCTGGAAATGTAAATGGAGACCTGGTTGCTTTAAATAATGCAGTCTTGATCAGGCAGGTCTGCCTGCATCTCTCTGACTGTGTGAGACCGAGACCTAACTTGGCTTAAATAGGTGTAAAAGTTTAGAATCCTGAGAAGCAAAGGTCCTAATTATAAATTCAGGGAAAAATTTCTGACTTAAGGAGAAATTACTCTGTGAGTTTCCTAGTTTAAATATGTGTGTTCCTGCCATGGCTTCCAGCCCTCCAGAAAAAGAATGGTTTCTGCTGTCTGCGGGAAGGATGGAAGCCTACAGAAAATGGCTGCTCCCTACTGTGGCAGACGAGACCTGGGGCCCAGGGTTATGCCACATGCATCCAAGATGGCAACTGGCAGAGAGCCAAAGGGCGTGCTGAATGCACCTTGAGAAAAACAGGAAACATTTACCATTGGCTGTATGATAATTAGTTCAGCCGCCTAGCACGTGGACATTATATCTTACATGTATGTTTGAGCTCGTGATCACTTGACCTTTAATAGGATTGGATGGACATATATGATTACAATTGCTTATGCATGAGACTGCTTATATATTGAGGGTGTTATCCAAATAAAGTGGAAGCTGCTTCATGAACTTTTGAAGTGTACATGTCATTTGTCCCGCTGGTTGGTGGCAAGCGGCACCCTACTCAGGCAGAGTCCCTCAGGACCAAGTCTCTTGAAGAGAGGAAAAATAGCATGGGCATTGGAAGCACAATGACAGGCTATGGAAATTTAGTTTGGATTGTAATAGAAAGTTACTTTTATTTGGATGGAGATGTTGATTTATGGACTTTGGGAGAATTTAATCACTGGTCTTAGAAAGGCTATTAATAACTTAAATCTAAAATTCAGAAATATTAATCCTCCAAAATGTCTTTGTGTTCTGGGGAATTGTTAGTTGATAAAAAAGAAAAAGTTTCAGAAACTAGCCCCATGCATGTTTCTGTAAACACCTGATAGTGGGAGCAAAGTTTCTATTCAGAGGACTGGAAGGCATTCAAATGTAGAGGAAGATGAGTTAGCATGTGACCTCTGTAATTTACATTTGAAAAGTCCTGCTCCATCATGTCATCTTGCTCCTAGGGAAGATAAATTGAATGGAGTTCAGACTACCTTGGACATGCTTACCAGGACAATTTGCTGATTTGGGACAATAATTGACTTATTATTTACAAACTTATGCTCAAATAAGTGAATATGCACAAAGAACATAGAGAAAATTACCTGCCCAGAGAGAAAAAACTCTAGACCCCAGACAAATTCAGCAGGGGCCAGAGAAAAGAAAATTTAAACTTTGTAACAACAAACCTAGACAGTGTTGCCACAAGAATTTGGAGAGAGTCCTCACCTGTAGAAAAACCCCTAGCTAAGAACTTAACAAAATTCATAGATAAAACATTTGTAATTGTTCTCCAATTTGAAGATGACATTTTTTATGTGCTACCACACAAGACATATATCAAGGCCATTACAGAAGCTTCTAGGGATAACTGGATACTGCTGCAGACCTTGGATTCCTGGGTATAGTGTCACGAGCACGTCGCAACACTTGCGGCCTGTGCTGGATCGGGAACCGGGTAGGAATAAGGTAACACTCACGTAGCCGGTTGTTGGTCCTCAGATGAGGTTTTATTGATGCTCGGTTCACAGCAAACAGCAATCAGTCATCGGAGTAACAGCATGCAGCGACCAGGGGCCTCGAGCTGGGGAGCACTATCTTGTCACTTGTCAGCGGGACATAGTGACGGACTCTGTCGGTGGAGTAGTGCCCTCTCGCTCCTGATCAGTCTGCAGTTTATATAGTCACATCAAAACAAGTTCACACATTACCTAATTTGTTTTTCAAGTCCTGGATTCTGCAAATTCATCTAGTAAATATTTTTACCAGTTTTACCATTAAAACTAATGTAAATTTGGTGTAAACAAACTGCCAAATGTTTTTCCTCAGCGGCTGCATAGTCACTATGTGCCTCACCACTCGTCACTTTACTTATCTTAACACTACACACACATTTTGTTTTGATCTATCACAGCAAGCAACATGTTTCTTATAAGTTTCACAAAATGGGGTCAGAAAGCAAAATGGAAGTTGTTTGGTTCACTTCAACAATGTTCCATACATATAGGAAATTAGCTAAGCCTCTTTACAAAACTCTACACCAAGGAACAACTGCCCTGATGGAAGAATGAATACATACTGAAGGTTTTTAAAATTTCAAAAAGGGGCTTTACTTCCAGCCCCTGTTCTAAGCTTACCTAAGGAAGAAGATATAACCTGTTTGTCACTGAGAGAAAGAACCCTAAACATTAACTCAAAAGTACTGGATAGACAGGCATGGAGAAATCAGGCCAATAGTCAATGGCATATCTCAGTAAGGAGATTAGTGATACCGCTGTTTACCGGTAACGAGTTCTGCTACTTCTAATGTTGAAGATTGAACACTAGAGAAGCATGCCAAGGCAAGCATATGAAGCAGGTTTTATTTAAAGGTAATAATACAGACTTCTCCCAGCAGGAAGAAGGGGGCCATGGCTGATGTTCTTAGTCCCAAGAAGTGAATGCACCCTACATCTTTTATAGATTAAAGTCCCTTTTGTTCTCCAGTTCTCTCCTCCCTTATCTCTCCTCCTTCCTGCCTATGTGACTAGGCCTGGTTTTGCATTAAGTGAGAAGCCATGGGCAGGGGGAGGGCCAAGGTGATTCAGGCAGACAAGGGCCCAGGGGGCATTAATTAGCAGCTCCTTGCTTGCAGTCCTTGATAAAGGCAGGTAAATTTGGTAATCAATGGGCTCCGGAGATCCTTGACATTCCATTCTTCCAGGGGCAGTCTCCAACTTCCAAAGGCAGATGGCTTCATGGCTTCATTTCCTCGAATTGACCCGATTTCCTATTTCTACACTAACTACCTGTCCTTAATTCTGGCTTCATTAGCATAGTAACTTCATTCTCAAAAGTAATAGGAAAATAAGGTCTCATAATTATGTCATCCAAACCTGTCCTAAAAACAAAGGGTTAAAATGCGCTTCTCATCAAAATTTTGCTGGAACCAATAGTCTTTCTTTTAGTTCTTTACTGGTCTCAATGAAGACTTAAGTTGAAATGTAAATGGAGAAACCTGCAGGCTCACTAAAAGACAACTCAGGTCCAAGAAAAAATTTTTAAAAAGGGAAACAAAAGATTATCAAAAGTTCATAAAAGATCTTCTGATTGTGATTTTGGCAGATTAATCTTTTGGTTTTTAGGAGTGATTTTAAAGATGAATAACAATTATCAGGACAAAAGTCAGCGACCTGAATTATTTTGAAAATTTTCTTTTTATATCTTAAATTCTTACACAAATTAAATCAATCTTTAATGCATGTTCACTGCTATGTATCTTCACTTAAAATTAATTATAAAAATTTTCTTTTTGACTGATCTACAAATGTGTACCCACTATGACTACATTTACATGATTTCAAAATTTACTTACAGTTTAAGGAACATGCTCACACTTTAAAATTAAAATAAAAATGATTTATATAACCTTAATTCATGTGAATTAATGAAATTTAATTCATATTGGGTAAATATCTAAAAATAAAAATAAAAGGCTTCTTTATATTTATTTTCTCACATTTCCAGGTAAAAAACCTTTTAATTCACATTTTTCCAGGTGGTCAAATAAATAATTAATTGTTTTATTCTACAATATTTAAGATATATATTCCTTGTTTCTAATGTTTTATTTAAACAGGAAATAAATTACTAATATTATTATTTACACTTTTTGATATCTTGACTTTTGCAATTAAGAATAAGTAAATTTAATTTGAGGAGAATAAAATTAATTATGCTTTTATTACAGGAGATACTTAATCGATTTACAAGGATGGGATGCTAAAAGATCATTGATTGGAACATCATCTACTAAGTGTAAAAACATCAGATATTCCTAACTAAAATATATATGAACATTAGACATATTTGTAATTTCGTTAATAAAAGGTCTAAAATTGCTTTATTCTCTCTTTTCTCATTGAGAACCACATACTAGCACTTAAAGTATCAGGTATAATATGTAAGTGCCTAAAACTTTTTTTTAACCTGATAAAAATAGAAGACTATAGCATGTTGAATAAATTAAAACAACATTTGTGCAAAATAATTTTTGAAATATTTATATGTAATTAAAATGGCTATATAAAATTGGCTATATATATTTAAATTGGCTACATAAAATTAAATTGGCTATATACAATTAACACAATCAGCTAAAAAATAAAAGAATGAAAGTTTTTATTCTTTAAATTCTACTGTTTCTATTATAAAGGATGGTTACAAATATAGACAAGAGTTTTTCACAAACCCCTATTCATTGGACCTTCTTACTGAAAGAGAGAAGAAAAAGAAAATGCTTAAAATATTAATTTCTCATCCTAATAAAATAATTCTTATGCTTATTGAATTTCTACTATTTTTAAAAAAAGTTAATTTCACATGTATTATGGTTTATACAATTTGGTTTAACAGTAACATATTTTAAAATACAACCTTCCATTCCAAATTTTAAATTTCTCTTTAAAAGCCAAATTTGATTAATATGAAAACATCAATGACTATATTTTAATTAACCATAGTAATTAGTACTGACTTATTATGTTAATTTTATTCTTGTTTTCCAGATAAAGAAGTTTTTAAAATATTAGATTTACAGCGATATGTTATTAAGCTGATGTTCCCCAAACTAAAATCTTCTCAATAATGGTCTCTTAAAAACTTATATAATAATAGCAATTTAATTAAAAAATGAATTATATCATTTAATATTTTAAAATTAAGTAAATGTGTTTACAGTTTTTGTATTACTCTCTACATTAGAAAGTAAACTTAACTATGTTTTCAGAGAATGTTCAGAAGATACTGGCTTATTTAAGTCTAACCATATGGGAAGTATTTTGACACCTTCCCCTGTTAGGGGTCGCTGACTTAGTTGTGGCTTGATGGTAGCTCCCAGAAAAATGCTCCGCAGACACGAGAACTCATGCAAAAGACTTTATTTTATGGGGACGGATAAGGTCTGCTCGGAGTGGAAAAAGAAAAAGGAAGAAGAACATGGCACATGGCTTCTCCCAGATATTGGAATTTCATGGGCTGGGAGGAACCAATTGTGGAGGAGAATTCTCGCAGACTGACTGATGGATCAATAAATGATAGAATGTAACATGGGAGGCAGCAAGATGGCGGCAGCGTAAGCCGGAAATTCCTGTAACGTAAGAGGCGGGCAGAATGCAGACTGACAGGTGATGGGGAGGCTGTAAATTCCTGTAATGGAAGAGGTGGGTGGAACGCAGATTGACAGGTGGTGGGGAAGTGGGAAATTCCTGTAACAGGAGAGAAAGGTGGCTCTATACCTTACATTCCCCAGAGGGGATGGAAGCGCTTGGCATGTCTGTTTCATGTTTCAGATGTGATATTAGATTGTGCTGCTTAATTTACATTAATTCAAAGATTAATATACAATAAAATAATAAGCAGATAAAGAGGCTAAAGATGGCTTCAGAATTATGGTATCTTCCCTATATTTTGTCAAGAGACCCACTTAGAAAAAATTTAGTACACATAAAAAATTGTTTTGGAGGTTCCAGCAATTATTATTAACATTTATTAAATTTTCTAAACTGCTTTCTATAAATAAGTTCAGAGATATACATATTTTGCACATACACAATTATATTGTTCATTTTAAAGCTTATTGTATTAGATTGCATACTACTATAGTATGCTTTTACAGCAATACTTTTCATTCCAGGTTTTTTTCTTGTATTTTATTTATGCAAAACTTTATGTTGGACATTTGGACTATTTTTACTACTTTAAAACAAAGTTATTTAACATATTCATACAACAATGTCTTTATACATAAAGATTATCTTTCCATAGAACCCTTAAAATACAATTGCTGGATCAATGATATAATGTCAGGGACCAAGAAGTTCTCATTCTGAGAACATTCTGACCTTTACAATAAGCAGCAGCGCCCCTCCCCCACTCCTGGCAGATAATTCTGACAGTATGGCGCCTATGGCGCCTTGCCTGCTTCTCTTCCGGGACTTCACCTTCCCGCCGGTGTGAACTTGCAGACTATCAGGAGCCCAATAGAAGAACACAGCCAACCAGCCTGCACCTCGTCATACCCCTCATTCCCTCAGCATAAATACCCGTGAGAATAATAAAAATTTGCAGCTTGATCAGAATTCCTGTCTTGCTATCACTCCCTGTGTCTCTTGTCCCTTCATTCCTTCTCTCTTAGGTTCGCCGTCCTTGTTGATGTCCCGTGGGCTGGGACAGTTGGCGCCCAACGTGGTTGACTCGAGCCTTTGTCTGAGAAGCAAACGCCGCCCTCCGGGGAAGCCTTGGCCAAGCGGGATTCGGGATCGCCTAGGTAAACGTGACCGGGAGTCAGATCCAGGAGGAGAGTGAGGCCGGCACAAGGTGAGTGACACACCATGGGACAAGCAGTTTTGTCACATGATTTGTTTCTTACGGGTCTCAAGGAGGCCCTCAAGACTCGGGGAGTGCGTGTTAAGAAAAAGGATTTAAGATCATTATTTTCAAACATAGAGAATTTGTGTCCTTGGTTTCCCCTCGAGGGGTCGATTGATGGTAAAAGGTGGCTCAGAGTAGGAGACCGCCTCAAAGATTATATGAGACTTTTGGTCCTCAAAAGGTGCCCGTCACTGCCTTTTCTTATTGGAATTTAATTAATGAGATTCTTAAAAGTTCACCCTTTGACAGTGGTACTTTAAAACTTATAAAAATTGGGGAGCAGGCAATGCAATCCACCTCTCGCCCCCCCTTGGCATGCCCTTCGGTTAGTATTCAAATGCCCCCTACTCAGCCTTCTCAGGACCCTGGGACCCTCCCAGACCCTGGGAACCTCCCAGACCCCACCTTACCAAAGGAGTCCCCTAAAAATCCTCCTAAGGTTTATCCGGTTTTTAAAAGAACTAAAAGCCCTTGATGCCGAGCTTCGCTCACTGGCCTTGGGCATGGAGTTAACACAAACTGGCCCCAAACTCCTTAATACTCGTAAGGTGAAGCCACGTGGTCAGCCTGTTCTTGCCTTTCCAGTCACTCGCAGTCAAGCAGATCAGCCTGGTGTGAATCTGCATCATGTACATAGAAAAGTAAAGTTGTAGCCCATTTGTGTACAATGAATCAAAATGCAGTCTGTAGGAAAAAAACACCATGAATTTTGAAAATATGATAAGTGAAATGATTCATTCACAAAAGACCAAATGGTATGATTCAATTTGTATGACAAATCAAGACAAAGCTATAGACAGAAAGTAGTTAGTGGTTGACTAGGAGGCTTGGGGTAAAGTGTTGGGATGATGATAATGGTAAGATGTTTTTGAATTCAAAATGTTCTAAAACTGGATGTGGTGATGGGTTGCACAATTTTATTAATATTCCAAAAATTACTGGATTATGCAGTTTAAAAGTTTGGTAGTGGGTGAATCAGACACTGAACCCAAATCCATTTCCTCACCTCTGGTAAAGATGCTACGTGAACCATGAACAAGTAATTTGAGTGAGGAAGATCTATTTAGTAAGCCAGCAAAACTGAGAAGATGGTAGACTAATACCCCAAAAGATCATCTTGACACAAGTTTCAGACTTCATTTATCTTTAGACAAGGAGAAAAGAGGGGGTGGTCCAGTTAGGAATTGATCAATGACTGGGAACTTCTAGGCACCAGTTTAATGGTCTGGAGTTGAATATTGCAAAATCTGGTAGTTGGCACTCTGTTCATCATGATACCCCTGTAAAATTTAAAATATCTTAGTTACTCTTTTCTTGTTGCCTTTAGTGTTGAAATGGGAGGAGAGACATTAGGGAAATTTTGGGCAAATCAACCTTTTACTACCAGTTCTGAACAAACATTCCTTAAGCTACTAATGTGTCTACATGTAGAGTTGAACAGAAACAATCTGACCCAAAAATTAAGGTAGCAAAGGAGACAGATAAAATGCAAAGGCATAGATGCCAGACTTTTCACCCTGTTTAGTCACCCTTTGAACATCTGCATAGGCCAAAGTGAACAGTTAGTGTTTTTCTTTTTCTTTTTTTTTTTTTTAGTTGTAAATGGACACAATGCCTTTGCTTATTTATTTCTATGTGTTGCTGAGGCTAGAACTCAGTGCCTCACATGTGCTAGTTAAGTGCCCTACAACTGAGGCACAACCCTAGCACAATGGTTAATTCTTTTGACAAAAGCAGTTCAAGTCAAGTTCAAGTTGAAAGGTAACACAGGAAACAGTTATCATAAATCCACATGTCAGAGGAACTATCTACAGCAGAGCTAGTGAAAGACTAATAATATATTGATTAGCTGTACGATTTGACCTTCAAAGTTGGTGATTTTTAAAGTCAACTGGAAGTAAATTAAGCTGGAGAGTTTATTTAGGTTTTCCCTCAGTTACAAATTATGTCTCAAAAAAGCTATTGCTAAAAAAACCCACTACTACAACCAAAACAGTATAACCAGGGTTACATGGTGCTCTTGGTCTTTGTGTCTCCTAGGTCTCTATGTTTTGGACACATTACCATCTCCTTTCTCCCTCTCCTCATGTTTTATGTTATTATGTTGAAGAGTCTCAATTTGCTGAATATCTTATAGTCCTAATTATTCTGAATTCTTCCTTGTAGACTTATGTAATCTGTTTCCTGGAAGGAATGCTTTACAGTCAGTAACATTTTAAAATGAGGTGTGAGCATTTAACACAGAAAATTTTACTGAGATTGTTATCTTAACAGAGTATGTGGTTATCAAATTGCATTTATTCATGAAAGTATCCATAAAAGTACTATTTGGACATTTTTCAAATTTTAAAATGTCTGTAATTTTTTTCTTTTTTTGTTTGAGGTTTTATTGTTTGAATTATAGGAAATGGTACCTTAATAGTAGTAAGAAGCCAGTGAAGAACATTGAGAGAGAAAATAGTATGAGGTTTATTCTTTCAAAAGATTGTGCTGTGGCAAAGGAAACTATCAGCAATGTGAAATGAGAGCCTAAACAGTGGGAGAAAATCTTTGCCACTCATACTTCAGATAGAGCACTAATTTCCAGAATATAAAAAGAACTCAAAAAACTCTAACCAAGAATACAAATAACCCAATCAACAAAAGGGCTAAGGATATGAACAGACACTTCACAGAAGATCTACAAGTAATCAACAGATATATGAAAAAATGTTCACCATCTCTAGTAATAAGAGAAATGCAAATCAAAACTATCCTAATATTTCATCTCACCCAAATTAGAATGGTGATTATCAATAATACAAGCAACAATAGGTGTTGGAGAGGATGTGGGGAGAAAGGTACACTCATACATTGCTGGTGGGGCTGAAAATTAGTGCAGCCACTCTGGAAAGCAGTGTGGAGATTCCTTAGAAAACTTGGAATGGACCTACCATTTGACCCAGTTATCCCACTCCTTGGCCTGTACCCAAAGGACTTAAAATCAGCATACTACAGAGATACAGCCACATCAATGTTCATAGCTGCTTAATTCACCATAGCCAGATTGTGGAACCAACCTAGATGTCCTTCAATTGATGAATGGATAAAGAAACTGTGGCATATATATACAATGGAATATTACTCAGCTAAAAAGAATAATAAAATTATGGCATTTGCAGGAAAATGGATGAAGTTGGAGAATATCATGCTAAGTGAGATAAGCCAATCTCAAAAATCCAAAAGACAAATGATCTCACTGATAAGCAGATGATGACACATAAGTGGGGGTGGGAGGGGACAAGAATGGAGGAAGGAGGGACTGTATAGAGGGAAAATACAGGTGGGAGGGGTGGGGGAAGGAAAAAATAACAGAATGAATCAAACATCATTACTCTATGTAAATGTATGAATATGCAAATGGCATGCTGTTGCTCCATGTACAAACAGAAACAACATGTATCCCATTTGTTTACAATAAAAATAAATTACTAAAGAAAGATTGTGCTGACTGTTACATGGAGGAAAGATTGGAGTCAATCACATTAAGAAACTCTTAAGAAATTAAGGTGAAACAAGGTAGCAATTTGGATTGGGAGGGCGGGTATAGAATTAGAACTGGACTATTTCAAAAGGAGATAAAATTGATGTGACTTGTTAATGGATTCCATGTAAGAAGTGAAGGGTCAAGGTTAACTTTCAGGTTTATGACTTTTGCAACTGTATGAGTGTTGATAGCAGTAACTCAGAGTAGGAACTTTTGGGGGGAAACATCTCAGTATGTAGGGGAATCTGACAAGTTTTTTTTGATACATTGAGTTTGAAATGGATTTGAAACAGCAAAATGGATTGTGTCTGGAAGCTATTGTCATGAGAGACCCCAGAACTCTTGGAGAGTATATATATATATATATATATATATATATAGTCATCAGTTTATAGTAACTAATATTGAATCTTGAGTGACTCAAATATTTAACAGTCAGTCAAATGAGAATAAATAAGCAAAAGAGACTGGTAAGTAGTAGTCAGAGAAGTAGAAGAGATACAAGGAGAAATTGATGTCACATAATCTGAAGAGGGAGAGTATTTCAAAAGAAGGGAGTACCACATCTTGCTTCAAGAGATCAAATATGCACGTTGAAACTAAGGTTTATTTTCATAGCTTATTAGTCATGTCTGTGGTTGTATATATGATTTTGTGTCCTGTCTTTGCTTTATTTAATTTATCAATAATGTGTTTCTATTTACTTATTGTATTGTTTTTGTTTTTGGTACCAGGAATTTAATCAGGGGTACTTCACCACTGAGCCACATCCCCAGCCCTATTTATTATTTTGTTTAGAGACAGGGTCTCACTGAGTTGCCTAGTGCCTCGCTTTTGTTGACACTGGCTTTGAACTCAAGATCCTTCTGCCTCATCTCCCAAGCTGCTGGGATTACAGGCATGTGCCATTTGTGTTGTTTTATGATATTCTCAGTCAGATGCAGCTACATGAGAAAGCAGAGAGGCTCAGGAAGAAAAAAACAACAGAGTTTATATATTCACAGGTCTTAGAGACAGAAGTCACTGCAGGTTATGCAGAGTCAATAAGAAAGACACCAGAGTGGTCAAGAAGTGGAAGACAGAAACAAGGAGAAAGCATTAGAAAGGAAAGACTAGGCAGGATGAATAGGAGTGGCTAGCTAGAATAATTTTCCTAAGGCATGGATTATATAGAGGAGGTTTGACTCTGGATTGGTTAGATCAAAGGCAATTTCTAATATGCTTTTTGTTGACCCTAAGTATTGGCTAGCTCAGGGAGGGGCAGTCTTCCCCCAGCTAGAAGGCTTTTTTAAAGATATTAAAACATCATAGTACATATACAGAAAAAAGTATACATACAATACATTCATAATCTTTAGTCCATTAGATGTAAAGTTAACTTAAAATTTCCCTGTTAACCATTAAGTTATTTTTCAGGTTTATGCTGTTATAAATAAGTATCTTTGTACATGTGGTTTTGCAGGGGTATATTTTAGGTGACTTCTTAGGTTGGTTAAAATTCCAGAAGTAGTGTTATTTTATCAGAGCATTAGAATATATCTTTATGGTCTTTGAAGTCATTTAGCAAAATGACTTACTTTGGAAGCAAATGTTATCAGTATCTTTGTAAATTTTTAAATTATTTTTACAAATCAAAGTTAATTATGATAATATAGACGTGTAGAGGAAAGTAAATATTACCAAGTTATTAGAATCCAATTGTTAATATTTTTAGAAAATATCATTTCAAATATCTTTTTCAATATAAAATTAAGAAGATATTTTATATAAATTGGATTCTTTATTATACTTGCTATGGACTATTCTATGATAATAAGAACAAGTCTAAGTTGTCATTTTTAAAGGATATATGCTTATTTTATTATTTAAGCTTCAAAGAGTATGTATATTAAGGTTAAACACTTTAAATCCCTTGATGTGCTATTGCTGGATGAGAGTAAATATGCATACTTAAGTATTTTGAGGGGGTAGTAACTGGGGATTGAATCCAGGAGCACTTTAGCACTGAGCTATATCCCCAGACCTTTCTGCTTTTTATTCTCCTAGCAGGCTCTCACTGCATTGCTTATAGCCCCACTAAATTTCTGAGGCTTCCCTGAACTTGCAATCCCAGTCAGTGTCAGGGGTAGCAGACCTCTGGGGATGGTCACTGTCACAGTATCAACAGCAGCAGCAATCAGAAAACACCTTTGTGTATTTCCAGCTGTGCCCCAAGAGAAAACCTCTGGGCAATAGCAGTGGTTTCTGTGACTACAGCACCCAGAGAAAAATCCTTCAGAGTACTCGGTGGTGTGAGCAGCAGCATCACCCAGAAAATACACCTCCAGTCATCTGTGATAGTGACCACAGAGGCCACTGAGCCTCACCCTCCAGAGAAGAACTCTGGGCGGTGGTGGCATATGTGTCAGAGTCTGGAGAGGTCTCTGATTAAACCAGATATTTTTGCCCTAAAAACCATGGAGAATTGTGATGTTAGGTATGCTATCAAGTATGATACTGCTTTGCATTTTGCAAAACACATTCAACAGCAATGTGTATGATGGACCAAAAAACATATTACAGACATGGAGAATAGTTTGATGGCTACTGCAGTTGTCCAAGAAAGAACTGAGGACCTTTCTGAATTGAGCTGTAGGAGAGAGTAATGGAGAGTAAATCAGAGTATGGAATCCAAATGTGTTATCAAAGAGTTTGTGTCTGGTTGAAAGAATGAAATAGGTTAGGAAAGTATATCTAATATGAAAACACTGTTTTGTGGTTTTTCACACTGGAAACAAGGTGGTGTAACATGGGGTAGGGTGAGTATAAAAGGCAGAGAGGAAAACATTTTTAGGAAGTTTTGCATCACTATGAAGAAATAAATGTGAGGCTCCTTATGAAGAATAGGTAGTTTTTTCTAAATTTAGCTCATAGTTTTGAAGGTTCAAAGTCTAAATGGTATAGTGCAGGCTCTATGTTAAGAACCACCCCTGAGCTGTATAGTAGGAATATTGCCAGAGCAAGAGATTATATGAGGAACCAGGAATAGAGAGAATCACAGGAATCAGACTTGCTCCTTCTAGATTAATCCTTTTCCTTTGGCAAGAACCCAAGGACTGGCACAAAGAACTACCTCATGACCCATTGACCTAAAGTCCTCATTGGGACCCCAGTTCTTAATGGTTCTCCCATCTCAAGAGAGTCACACTGGGGATCCAATTATTTAAGAAATGATCTGTTAAGGAGGACACACTGAAATCATATGCAAACTGCATTTATGTAAAACTTGAAATAACATTTTCTAATATGGATGTTCATTCATCACCTCTCAAGTGCCTTACATTTATAATTAAAAATAAGTATGTAGAATGAAGTAATAAGTTAACTCCTGTCAAATCTTTATGTACTAAATGACTGTGTCAGTATCATATATTAAGTTTACAAACTCTTTCCCATTGGAAATCATTGAGGAGACACTTTCTCTTTTCTCTTTTTCACTACTGAGAAAAAGTTCATTGTTATATTGCAAGAAAATAAATGCTTACGAGATTAAGAATGAAGAAGACTTTTGAAATGCCTAAATAGATATTCCTCAAAAGAATTATGAAATGCTGTGATCAGCCTCAGGTATTATGCCCATTAATGCAGAGCAGAAGAACTTCCCCACATGTTAAACCACAATGTGCTCTTAACACACATTTTATTGATACATTTATACAGTCTTTTTGTAAAAAAGACTTATTCATAACTAATTTCCACCTCTTGTCTTTGGTAAAATTTAAAGTGGCAACAAATAATTTGACTTTGAGGACATAGGTTTCTAGGACTAATTGGGACTAACAGTGTTGGTGTTTCACCCAGATACCTGCATATAGGAAATGCTTGGTTGTGCCTTCTTTCTCTAGTATTGGTAAAGAGAATAAGGGTGGTGATATCAACTGTAACATAGTACTTGTTAAAGATGCCAATGCATTAACATCCCTTAAAAGAAGCTGAATCATAATTCTGCCTATTAGCATCTAGAATACCAAATAATTTACATGTGCACAGGCACTTCAGAGTGGTGCTTACAACTTGACCTTTAGCTCAGTCTTCCCATTTGTCTCTCAAGGCCAGTTTTAGGAAATATTGTCAACTGTGACTTCCACCATAGATTCTCCTGGTCTAAGTGGCAGCATGAGTTATTAATATAGTAACACATATAATTCTAACAATATGCCAGACACAAACACAGGTTCTGGATATATTCAGGAGAGTTTTATGTAGATGGTTTTTTATACGGATGTAATAGGGCCTGCTCTGCATGTGTTTGGAAGGATCTGATCATTTTGTTGTATGTCCCCATTGCTTTGGCTCAAGTTATTGCTGTTTTTGTCAGGGAAGGGCACCAGAAATTTAAAAGTAGTGGCTTAGTTGGTCTCTATGTGGGGACTCATTTTGCCTGAATCTCTCCTGTAACACAGAACAGAAAAGTTTGGTCTTTTCTGCATTATAAGGCCATTCTGTCTTTTGATAGAGAGGCAGCAGGTGAAAGGTATGTTCTGGCACCTTTAAAGGCATAGTTGAAAATAAAGAGGTGATTTATAGATCTAATGGTCCCTGAGAAATAAGCCCAGAGAAGTAAAAGGAAACAAAGGAGGATGAGATGTGTTACGGTAAATAGGTCCCAGGTGAATGACTCTGTCCACTTTTACTACTGATAATGCTGTCTGTATAATTCAGAAAACTTTACCCTAATATTTTGTTTCTTCCTACATTTGTTTTTCTTTTTCTTTTTTTAAAAATATTTTTGTTAATTGATTTGTTTTTCTTTTTCTTTTTTAAAAATATTTTGTTAATTTGATAAACCTTTACTTATTTTTATGTGATGCTGAAAATCAAATCCAGTGCTTTACACATGCTATACTATTGAGCCACAACTACAGCCCCCATGTTTTTATTTTTCTTATTAGTGAATATTCATTTTTTTCTTTTCTTTTTGACACTGGGGATTGAACCTAGGGGTATTTAACCAGTGAGCCACATCCCCATCCCATTTTATTTTTTATTTTAAGACAGTGTCTCACTGAATTAATCAGAGCAATTTTGTTGAGGCTGGTTTTGAACTTGCAATTCTAATGCTTCAGCCTCCTGAGCTGCTTTAATTATAGACAAGCACCTCCATATCTGGCTTGTTAGACCTCTTTTAACTTTGGTTTGGTCATTGAGTCTTCTTTATGTTCTTTAGGATCCTCCATATTCAGCAGGTATATTGCACAGGACATTTTAGTAGCTAGGATAGAAAGTAACCCATCTTCTTTTCCCACAATATTACCCAGATTCATTGTATAATCCAACACAAAGAAGGCCTAGAAGAAAGCAGTAAGCTACATTCAGAAGGAGTGGACAGGTGAATGCTAACAACCCAATAGTTTCTGTGATTCCTTGGACTTCACCAAAGGTGAGAATGTTTGGAGAGGAGAGAGAAACCAGGGTAGAAGCAGTGAGGTGAAGGAAGAAAGCACCAATGAATTCTGCCCAGCTCTACCATGTACTAACATGGCAGTTTGCACTCAGATGCTGGATCTCTTGTAGCCTTTATATCTCAGGAAACATGAAGCTAAAATGACTAGATCAAGAATTGTGATGAAGACTGATTATAGAAATGCATGGAGCTGAGAACTTTAAATGAATAAATACCAGCTAGAGTAAATTTCAGTCATGAAAGGATTTTGATATTGTGATCCAGGACATTTGACAAGCCTGATATCTGCTGCTTGGGCAGAGTTGTTCTTCAAGAGGTGTCCAGTCTCATCTCAATTCTATGCCCAACCCAATAGGATTTGCTCAATATGTGACCACTGTGTTCCAGTTCTGCAGCGTGAAGTACCCAGTGAGCAACCCCATTGCAAATCAGGAAGATTCCCTCTCCAGCTTTGCCCAGATCCAAGCAGCTTTCCAAATCCTCAAGAAAAGGAGCACTTACAAGGTGCAGAACTAGTCTTGGCTAAACCTTTGGTATTTTAATTGAAAAGGAGTAGGGTTTTTTTGTCATTGTTGTTGTTTTCCATCCATCCTAAAACTAGATTCCAGGAGGCCTCCTGTTCATTTCAAAATCCATCTGGGAACAAACAAAACTGAATTAGATCTCTAGAGGCAGATATGTAATATACTGAGGGTGATTGAGGGACCCAGAGAGAACCAGAAAAGACATGTCCCTTAGTCACATGTCACAGAATTCCATCAATCACTTGCTCTATCATTCCCATGCTCAGAAAACATGCCACTGTTGGCCCAGTCATACTCTCAGTGATAGCGCCTGAAATGTCTCCTCCAGAAATCTGTGGTAGCCTCACACCAAGTCATTCCAAATGACATTCCATTCTGCCCAATGTGTCTCTTTTAATACTGCCTAAAATCAGGAAAATTATTTTTTAAAATCTAAACTTCATGGTGTAGGACTTAACATCCAAAATGCCTAGTGGCGGAACTTTCTCCTTTCCATCTATTTGCCCAAGGAAATCATAAAGAAGACATTCTCCTTGTAGCTGCTGATTCTTTTATTCTTGGGTCAGAACTCATCCCTATGTTATAAAATGTGGAACAAATTCAGGTCTTTTGTTTCTCTTTTAGGCAAGGGAAAGGAAAGGTTTAGATATAAAAGACACATGCCAGCTCATCCTCTTCCTCGTTATCAGAAAAAATAAATAACTGAATAGAGGAATATTGGTTCTACACAGTTCACATTTCCTTTTCTGGAGTGATTATTCTTCATTTTTACCCCTATCATAACCAAGTGGATATTTTGAGAAGAAGAAGTGAAACCAAAAAGTTGGAAGATTCTGAATAGATTTTTAAAAATGGTGGTTCATTGCAATTTTGTCATAAACTTCTTTTGTTTTCATATCATGATAAAAGTATTTGATATTTTAAAAAAATTTGTTAAATCAATATTAAATATGATTTACTTGATTCTCATTTTAGAAAATGCCATTTCTTGGCATTTCCCTACTAGGCCTTTCTGTATTCTCCTCAGCTTGATCCCTTCCTTCTAGGGAGTTAATTATGTGATTCTGATAGTTCAACCTGGAGGATCTTGAATTAATTGAAATAAACCAGGCCCAGGAAGAGTAAGTTTCACTCTTATGTGAAATCTAATGGAGTTGACCTCAAATAAATAAATAAATAACTTTCCCAACAGTTTCACCCAGTTGATTCCTTGTAAATTTCTTTGGTCAGAACTGTATTAAACAATCACCCTCATCTGTCAGACTGTCTAGAAAATTAAAGTTGGAGCACTGTATCTGTGATCTCTACATTCATGAATTTAACCAACACTGGTTGGAAACATTGGGGCGTGATTGTTCCCGTACTAAACATGGAGACTTCTTTCTTGTTATGATTCCATATGTCATATTCTGTAGCAACAATCCACATAGCATTTACATTGCATTAGGTGATATATGTCATTGAGAGATTATTTAAGTTGTATGGAGAGAATGTGTGTAGGTTTTGAGTATTGGAGTGAGGTTCTTCTGATAAAAGACAGACATGATTTGTGGGAATACAAGGGTAAAGGAATAATTATATAAAGTGGGCCCACTCTGCTGACCCCCATGTCCTTTCTTTTCCAAGAAGAATTTTATCTGCCACCCTGTCTGGCAGAACTGAACCAAACATGTCACATTACTCAGCCAACTATTTGTTATCTGCAGGAAAAATGAATGTCTAATAATCCCAATAAGAGGAACCCATCACCAAATCCTGAAACTTAGGGAGATAAAGATAATTTCTTCTAACAATAAAATATGTAAGAATTTATGGTTAAGAATCCAATTAGAGGAGCGAGGAAGGACTGTATAGAGGGAAAAGAGGGGTGGGAGGGGTGGGGGGAAGGGAAAAAATAGCAGAATGAATCAAACAACATTACCCTATGTAAATTTATGATTACACAAATGGTATGCCTTTATGCCATGTACAGAGAATCAATATGTATGCCATTTGTTTACAATAAAAAAAAAAGAATCCAATTAGAACCACTGAGCATGAGCCAAGGTGACTTAGAGTTTTCATGGCATTGGGGACTTGACAGTTTGATTTCATCTTTTTGTCAGTCAAAACTCAAGAAATGAACCTGGACAGAACAGTCTGGAAATTTCTTTGGTATTCCAATGAGTCCAGAGTGCAGGGAAGGCTCACTGTCCCTCTCTCCTCTCAGAAGATCCACTCTCCCTGGAATATGTCCTCTTTTCCTTCTCCCCTCACTTTTAATAAACCTGCCTTCTACTCTGAGCAACATGTCTGAAATCTCTCTGTCTGAATTGTCAGAATCTGGGTTTGGAGGGGGGGTTTCATGCTGCATCCATTTCCCAGAAGCCCCCAGTCTTGTAACAGTCATATATCAAGTGATGGCTATTTAGTCTTTGGTTTATTTATTGTTTTTCTTAAAATAAATGCTGCTAATGAAAAAAGAGAAAGAAATACTAGGTTAGCAGCCAGAAGATTGCCACAGCATGTGCCTAAAAGACTACAGAACTTCATTTAGGTAAAAAAAAAATAGATCTTAAGTTGGGACAAAGGTAGATTTGATGCCCTTTTTAGCAATATTTTCCAAAAACTCAGCTTCACCAAGTCAAAACACCCAGAGCAAGACTAGCATCAGAGCACCAGCATGGAATCCTCAAAGAGCTCAAAATGTTTTCATTTGCACATAATTATTGATTCCTCAACAGGCTTAATGTTTATGTTTATCTTCACCTTAATCCAATTTTATGTCTGCAGCAGGGGGATTCCAGTTCTTACTTGACTTTACGATATTATTAGTTACTACTATATTGTGAGTGACTTCAGAGAAAATCAGGTTTTTAAATAGAAATCATTCATCTCTCAGCAGGGAAACTCAATGACTTTATTTCCAAGAATGTGTTTTGCTGCACTTGAGTAATTGGTTTTATGGTGATCTCTCTGTGCTCATCTTCAAGCAGAATAAATTCTTCCTTTCATCTCCAAGATTGCCCACTTTGCCATCTGTACTTAGGGAAAAGTCATTTCATCCCTTAAATGTTGAATGGTGCTTTCCAGAATGAGATACATTATTTCCTTAAGCTCTGGTTATTTGCTTATACTACCTGGAGATTTTCTGTGAAAGAAAATCTTTTAACTCATTAGAAACATGACAGATTAAGTGAACAGTTTAGTTAAAAATTGCTCCAGGACTCAATAAACTTTGCAAATAGTGCATTTCAATTCAACCATGCTCAAGAGAAACTCTGTGAATTACCAGACTAATCCTTTCACAGAAGGCAGAAATTTTTTATGTTTCATCTCCATTAATACTTTTCTCCCATTCACTCTCCTGTTGTATCTGATGCTGTGACCCACATCTCAGAAATTTGTTTGCAAGCAATGGAATTGGCAGGAGTGTTTGAGAAGGCCATTTGTGTTGAGGCAGGGAACATCATCCCTAAAGCACAGACACCTGGGATACTGGCAGCATTCAGGTGGGTTCTGTAGGTGCAGCTCACCCTCCACAGTGTGAACATCCACAAGAAGTAGGGACTTTGTTAACTATCCTGATTGCAAACAGAGGCTGTGGCAATGTGGCCAAGTCTGAGATTTAAAAACTTGCTGAGAGCTGGTACAGAGGATAGTTCTGCATGGATCAGCCTTCTCCAGGATAAGTAATGCCATTCTTTGGAAATCTTTGACACCACAAAATTATTCCCCTTCAGAGAGTACCAGAGAATAAGAGAGATCAGAAAATACCAGATTTCAAATCAAGTCAAGAAGTACTTATACTTAGTAAGACTCATTCTCAAAATTAAAAAAAGGACTGAGGATATGACTTAGTGGGTAAGCATGCTGGGTTCATTTCTCAGTACCAAAGTTAAAGAAAAAAAGAAAGAATACCTCTTATGTGATATGCCGGGTATTCTAATTTGTCCTTCTATAGTAATCATTTTACTTTGTCTACATATGTACCTTAAAACATCATGTTATATATCATAAACATACACAATAAAATTCATTTTAAAATATGGGAAGGAAAAGAAAGATTTTAGGACATTAGGAAATAAGAAAGGAAGAAGCACAGGAAGGAAGAAAAGGGATGTAGGTCGTGGATTAGCTCTGAGATAGAACTCATAACTACAGAAATCTAAGTCATTTTCTTTGCCTTTCTAAAGAAACTACTGAACTGTTTGTACAAATACAACATGATCAGAAAGTAAACTTGAATTACAGCTACAACATTCTAAATTCAGATCATTTTTTCTCTGCCTTTTATTCTTACGATTATCTTTTCCATTTCTCCCTCCCCATCCTTACAACTTTGGGGTCCAAAAGAGATGGATTCAACTATGAAGGTGGAACATGGCTTGTTTTTCACACAAGAGAAGGCAAATGAATACACTGGTCCAACAGAGTACTGGGTGTGGTCAGCATATGAACAGACTGCTCTTGTTTCTAGAAGCTCAAAACCCTGTGTTCTTAGGCACCTCAGCTCTCACTTCCAAGTCTGTCACATGCTGCTCATCAGTTTCTCAGGAACCATGACTCCAGTTTAATTGCTCTCAATGTTTCAGGAATTGGCACTGTGTCCAGAGAAGTTAGGCACTGAATCATGGTTTCTTGACTACTGGCACTTTGGGTCAGATTGTTCTTTGTGATTAGGGGTTTTTGTGCATATTTAGGATGTTTGGTAGCATCCCTCACCTCTGGGCTTCTGTAGATGACACTAGCTCCTCAATTGAAGTTTTGACAACCAAAAATTTACCCAGACACTGCATGATTGGAAGACAACTAAGCTAAATAAATGTTAAATAAAAATAAAGATGACCACCAGAGTTCCCAAGCATTTAGCTGCACCAGCAATCCTTTTGAATTCTTATTTAAACTTTTATGTTCCAGATCTGCTTATCATCATCATTTTTGCAGGAACAAGATATCAGGGGTGAGGAGAAGTGATTCTAAGAAATGGATCACAGTGTTTTAAAAAACCTTCTCTCAGGAGAATGAGGCAGAAAGATCAGAAGTTCAAGGTCAGCCTGTGAAACTTAGCAAGACTCTGTCTCAAAATTTAGGAACTTTAGATTACATGGAGGGAAATGACAGGAAAAAGAGGGCAGGGGTATTAAAGATGGTGAAATGAGACAGACATCATTACCCTATGTACATGTATGATTACACAAATGGTATGAATGCAAAACTAAGGAAATGAAAAATTTGTACCCCATTTGTGTACAACGAATCAAAATGCAGTCTGTAAAAAAGAAAATACAAATAAATAGAGAAATAACAAAAGAACTGGGAATGTAGGCCTGTGGTAAAATGTCCTTGGGTTCAGTCTATAGTATTGAAAAGAAATTTTAAGAAAGTTCTTGGGAATTTAGTAAAACTTTCTCAATGTGGTTGTTATAGCCATTGATTTGCTTCTTCCTGGGTGGTCACCACTGTTATTGCCCCATAGCTGGAAATTGCTGAGACTGGGGTACAAGTCCTTAGATAAGTTTCCAAGTTCTTTTTTGGGATCATGTTTTCACATTCTCACTTCCCTTATGCTCACCTGCTGTGGTTTGGACATGGTTTGAGTGACCCAAAAGGTTCATATGCTGGAAGGTTACTCTCCTGTGTGGCCATGCTGGGGAGTGATGGACCATTAAGAGATGGGGCTTCATAGAAGTGATTAATTCAGGGAGGTATAGCATCAAAAATGTCATGGTCGCTGCAGGCTCTTTCCACGGGGTGATATAAGATGGCAGACTAGAGGGTGACTGCATCTCCAGTTGCTCCAGAACCCAAGATTCAAGAAGGGGAGGCATTGAGAGACTCGGACTAAAATAGAGCCACAGGGAGATTCTCCCCCACTGTGTGAAACTCGGCCTGGGCGACAGGCCCAGATACAGGCGGTTTATCAGAGCAGGGCAGGGCAGCTAGAGTCTTCTCCAGGTAGTCCTGCTCACTCCAATTGTGGGATACTCCCACATGGCCAGCTTCTCAGAGCAGTCCACCCAGTGAGAACCTTTCTGCACAGAACCAGCTCCAAGTCCCACCAGCGGTGAGCTCTAGCCCGCAGGCAGCTTCAGGGACCAGGACAGTGCAGCCAGGGACTACCCCAAGCAGCCCTGCTCCCTCCAGTGGCAGGCACCTTTCATGGCCAGCTTCTCGGAGCAGACCGCCCAGTGAGAGTCTTTCCGCACAAAGCCAACTCCAAGCCCTGGAACCAGTAGTGGGTTGCAGGAAGCTTTCCTCAAAAGCACTGCATTATCAAGTTCCTCCAAGACTTCAGGCTACTGAAGGCTGAGAGGTGATACACTGGAAATCTACAGGGACACTATAAGCCAATATAGGAAATCTGCAATATCTCAGAGTCCAACTGACATCTGACCAATATGGGAAAACAAGGGAAGAAAATGTCCCAAACAAACCTAGATACTACATCAATAAAACCAATGAGAGCACAGCAGAAGAAATTGCAGAAAGGGAGTTCAGAATGTACATAATTAAAACAATCAGGGAAGCAAACAAGGAGATGAAAGAGCAAATGCAGGCATTGAAGGAGGAGATAAAAGAGCAAATGCAGGCATTAAATAATCACACCAATCAACAGTTAAAAGACCAAATACGGGAAGCAAGAGATCATTTCAATAAAGAGTTAGAGATACTGAAAAAAAAAAAAAACCAAACAGAAATCCTTGAAATGAAGGAAACAATAAACCAAGTTAAAAACTCCATAGAAAGCATAACCAATAGGATAGAACACCTGGAAGACAAACTTCAGACATTGAAGACAAAATATTTAATCATGAAAACAAAGTTGACCAAACAGAGAAGATGGAAAGAAATCATGAACAGAATCTACAAGAATTATGGGATATCATGAAAAGGCCAAATTTAAGAATTATTGGGATTGAGGAAGGCTTAGAGAAACAAACCAAAGGAATGAACAATCTATTCAATGAAATAATAACAGAAAATTTCCCAAATCTGAAGAATGAAATGGAAAACCAGTACAAGAGGCTTATAGGACTCCAAATGTACAAAATTACAACAGACCCACACCAAGGCAGATTATTATAAAAATACCTAACATACAAAATAAAGACAGAATTTTTAAGACCGTGAGAGAAAATAAACAAATTACATTCGGGGGGAATCCAATAAGAATATCAGCAGATTTTTCAATCCAGACCCTAAAAACTAGAAATGCATGGAACAGCATATTTCAAGCTCTGAAAGAAAATCTATGCCAACCAAGAATCTTATCCCCAGCAAAGCTAGCATTCAGATTTGATGATGAAATAAAATCATATGATAAACAAAAGCTAAAAGAATTTACAAATAGAAAGCCTATGCTACAGAACACTCTCAGCAAAATATTCCATGAGGAAGAAATGTAAAACAACAATGAAAGTCAGCAAAGATTGGAACTACCCTAAAGGAATAGCCAATTAAGTATAAACCAAGTCAAGCTATAAGTAAAAAATAAGTCAAAATAACTGAGAATACAAGTCATATCTCAATAATAACCCTGAATGTTAATGGCCTAAACTAATCAATTAAAAGACACAGACTAGCAGATTGGATTAAAAAGAAAGACCCAAAAGTATGCTTTCTTCAAGAGACTGATCTCATATAAAAAGACATCCACAGATTAAAGGTGAAAAAATGAGGAAAATCATACCATGTACATGGACTCTGTAGAAAGGCAGAGTTCTCCATCCTTATATCAGATAAAGCATTTGAAACCAAATTTAGTCAGAAGGGAAAAAGGAGGACATTTCATACTGCTTAAGCAAGATATAAAAATCATAAATATTTATGTACATGTGCATCCATGTACATTAAGCACATCCTTCTCAATGACAGGAAGAAAATAGACCAAAACACAATAATACTAGGCGACTTTAGCACAACACTGTTACCATTGACCAGATCTTTCAAAAACATTGAACAAAAAAAATTGAAATGAGTATCAAAATCAATAATTTAGAATTAACAGATGTATATATAATATTCCATCCATCATGAGTGAATACACTTTCTTCTCAGCAGCACATAGATCCTTCTATAAAATGAACCAAATGTTATGACACAAAGCTACTCTGAGCAAATACAAAATGAAATGCTACCTTGCACTCTATTACATCATAATGGAATGAAAGTAGAAATCAATGGCAAAGTAAAAAACTAAACTACTCCAACACCTGGAGACTAAATAATACACTATTTTATGATGCATGGAAAACAGAAGACAGTAGAGGGAGATTAAAAAATTCTTAGAGGTAAATGAGAACAATGGAACAAAATTTCAAAATCTCTGAGACACTATGAAAACAGTACTAAGAGAAAAATTCATTGCATGGAGCACATTCAATAAAAGAAGAAAAAGTCAACAATTAAGTGACCTAACATTATAGCTCAAAACCCTAGAAAAAGAACAGATCAACACCAAAAGTAGTAGAAGACAGGAAATAATTAAAATGAGAGCTAAAATCAATGAAATAGAAATGAAAGATACAAAAAATTGACAAAACAAAAAGTTGGTTCTTTGAAAAATAGACATAATTGATAAGCCCTTAGCCACACTATGAAAAGAAGAGAGAAAACTCATATTACTAAAATTATGATGTAAAAGAAAATATCCCAACAGACACTACTGAAATACAAAACCTAATTATAGAAACTACTTTGAACATCTATACTCCAACAAAAAAGAAAATCTCAAAGACATTTACAGGTTTCTATAGATATGATCCACCTAAACTGAATCTGGAGAACACACACAATTTAAATAGATCAACTTAAAGCAATAAAATATAAGAATTCATCAAAAAACTACCAACAAAGAGTAATCCAGGACCAGATAGATTCTCAGTTGATTTCTACAAGACCTTCAAAGAAAAACTCATTCTCATTCTAATATTCCTCAAAGTATTCCATGAAATAAAAGAGGAGGAAAACATTCCAAACTCATTCTATGAAGCTAATATCACCCTGATACCAAAGCCAGACAAAGCCACATCTAGGAAAGAAAACTTCACACCAATATCTCTAATAAAAATAGATGCAAAAGTTCTTAACAAAATTTTAACAAATTGCATACAAAAATATATTAAAAAGATAATGCACCATAATCAAGTAGTTTTATCCCAGTGATGCAAGGTTGGTTCAACATTCAGAAATCTACAAATGTAACTCAACACACCAACAGGTTTAAAGTTAAGAATCACAAGATTATTCCAATAGACTCAGAAATGTCACTTGACAAAATACATTTTCCAAAAACTAGAAAAAAATAGGAATAGTAGGAACATACCTCAACATTGTGAGGAATATCTATGATAAGTCGATGGTCAACATTATTCTAAATGGAGAAAAAGTGAAGGCATTCCTATGAAAAACTGGAACAAGGCATGGATACCCTCTTTCACCACTTCTATTCAGCATCATCCTTGAAATTCTAGACAGAGCAATTAGACAGAACAAAGAAGTTAAAGTGATGTGAATAGGAAAAGAAGAACTCAAACTATCACTATTTGATGACATGACTATATTTAGATAAGCACAAAAATTCCAACAGAAACCTTTAGAACTCACAAATGAATTCAGTAAAGTAGCACAATACAAATAAACAGTAATAAATCTAATGCATTTTTTTCCTCTGAAAGAGAAATTAGAAAAACTACCCCATTAACAATATCTCCTAAAAATAAAAGTAAAATACTTGGGAATTGATCTAACAAAAGAGGTGAATAACCTCTACAATGAGAATTACAAAACACTAAAGAAAGAAATTAAAGAAAACCTTAGAAGATAAAAAGATCTCCCATATTCTTGGAGAGGCAAAGTTAATATTGTCAATATGGCCTTACTACCAAATGTGCTATACAAATTCAATGCAGTTCCATTTAAAATCCTAATGATATTCCTCATATAAATACAGAAAGTAACCATGAAATTCAATTGGAGAATAAGATTCCCTGAATAGCTAAAGCAATCCTTAGCAGAAAGAGCAAAGCAGGAAGTATCACCAGACACTTCAACTATACTACAGAGCAATAGTAGCAAAAATGGCATGGAAATGGCATCAAAATAGGCAAGTAGACCAATTGTACAGAATAGAGTACACAAAGACAAACCCAAATAAATACAGTTATCTGATATCAGACAAAGGTGCCAAAAACATACAATGGAGAAAAGATAGGTACTTCAACAAATGGTGCTGGGAAAGCTGGAAATCCATATGCAGCAAAATGTAACTAAACCAGATCTCTCACCCTGCACAAAACTCAATTCAAAATGGATCAAGGACCTAGGAATTAGAGCAGAGACCCTGCACCTAATAGATGTAAATGTAGGTCCAAATCTTCATCATATCCTCTTAGTGCCAAACTTCCTTAACATGACTTCCAAAGTACAAGAAATAAAAGCAGGAATCAATAATTGGGATAGATTCAAACTAAAAGCTTTTCCTCATGAAAGGAAACAATCAACAATGTGAAGAGAGAATCTACAGAGTGGAAGAAAATCTTTGCACACACACTTCTGTTGGAGCACTAATCTCCAGAATCTATAAAGAATTCAAAAAAACTTTACACCAAGAATACAAATGACCAATCAATAAATGGGCTAAGGAAATGAACAGACACTTCACAGAAGAAGTTGTACAAGCATTCAACAGATATATAAAAAAATGTTCAACATCTCTAGAAATAAGGGAAATGCAAATCAAAACTACTCCAAGATTCCATCTCACCTCAATTAGAATGGCGATTATCAAGAACACAAGCAACAATAGGTGTTGGCGAGGATGTGGGGAAAAAGGTACACTCATACATTGCTGGTGGGACTGTAAATTAGTGCAGCCACTCTGGAAAGCAGTATGGAGATTCCTCAGAAATCTTGGAATGGAAACACCATTTGACCCAGCTATCCCACTCCTTGGCCTATACCCAAAGGACTTAAAATCAGCATACTACATTGAGGCAGCCACATCAATGTTTATAGCAGCTTATTTCACAGTAGATAGATTGTGGAACAAACTTAAATGCCCTTCAATAAATAAATGTATAAACAAACTGTGGTGCATATACACAATGAATATTATTCAGCCATAAAGAATAATAAAATTATGACATTTGCAGGTAAATGGATGGAGTTGGAGAATATCATGTTAAGTGAAATGAGCCAATTCCAAAAAGCCAAAGGTCAAATAATTTCTCTAATAAGTGGGTGATGATACATTCTGGAGGCATGGGGAGTTAAGGGAAGAATGGAAGAAGGATGAATTGTTTAGATGGAAATGAGGAATGGTCAGGGAATGGGGGAAGGAAAGATAATAGAATGAGACAACATCATTACCCTATGTACAAATATGAATATGCAAATGGTATGACTATATTTTGTGTACAACTAGAGAATTGACAGATGTACTCCATTTGTGTACAAGGAATCAAAAGAAAAAAAAGGAAAAAATTATACACCTGAAAAAAAATTTTAGTTGAAATTCTTGCTCTTGACTTGCTTTACTTTCTCTATAAGAATCTTGCATTGTGTATGTGCTCTTTTGTCCTACGGTTTAAAAAACTAGTTTTCAGTTGACCTCTATTTTATATATTTACATGTGGTGCTGAGATTCCAACCCAGTGCCTCACACATGCTAGGCAAGTGCTCTACAACTGAGTTATAATCCCATTCCTTATCCTATAATTTTTATTGTTGTTTCTTTACCTAACAGATTTAAACCAGTAGTTAATTACAGCTAGGCCTTGGGGAAATAAAATTGGAATGTCCATCACTGTTCTACCTTCAATGAGTTCAGTGGCCCCAGGCAACTCTCAGCTTCTGCAAACCTTTCCTGATCAAGAAACAGGTGGAGGGAAGCATTCTCAAAGGTCCTTTTCAGCTCTTCTAGCTCACACATTTGACTTTCAGGAATTGTCATTTTCCTGAACAAGCTTCTTTTATTTTAATGAAGAATTAACCTATGATGGAGTACAAGTTGTGTCTATTTGTAAATTTTGGAGCCAGTCCCACTACTTTACAGTTACAGCTTACTGCAGCTATTGAATGTTTTTTCATAAAAGTCTGTGTCTCCATAAAACAGAAAGAAGCTTGATTCCAATTGAAAATCTGAATTTCTAACTGACCCTAATTTTAGTATTTGAAAATTCAAGAAATATTTTTTCATTAAGTTCACTTTTTAGTCTTTTCATAATCCCTGCCATTTAATGCCTGGTTTGGATCATTATTTAGTTACATTTCAAGTTGGTTTCTGTTACTTTGTAGATAAGGATTACAGTTGACCTAATCTTAAATGGACATGTTCTAGTTTATTTATCTACTTTGGAACATTCCTGCTTCACATATATGTTTGGTGACATGGGAATGGTGCCTACTGATTTTTTTTTTTTTACAGAACACAAAATGTTTCTTTAATCACTGTTCTAAACTATACTACACAAATTAATTTCTTTGATTTTATCTGCAGGTAGTTCCACTGTGATGTGATTCCTAAAAAATTTTTGCCAGGTTTTCTTCCATTGTTACCATAAGTTTTGTAAAACATAAGACAGTTTATTATGTCTCAGTTTCCACAAGCAATGCCTTCATTACCTCTTTCTATATTTGTATTACAATACATTTTTGATCCATCAAAAATTGTGACTATCCTCACAAAGGTGCTACAAAGTTGTTTGTTGTCTGAGCTCATCACCAGTGAGTTTTCAAAATATTAGATTGTTAAATGTTATTTATGGTTGCAGGTATTTAGAGAAACCCAACTTCTATTGATACAGTAAGTATATCAGGTTGGTGTGATTTTTCTGTAGTAAAAATTAGGGCTAATCTTTTGAAGTAACAATATGCTCACCTAGCAAGTACAGCAGTCTGAATGCTATGGACTGCTGACTTTCCATTTCAGAATTCTGTTAAGGAAGAAAAACAATATGAACATCTAAGTGGCTTCAAAGTTTTAAAAATGTTCTTTAGAATGTTTTCATTTATGAATGTTTATTTTCTAAGTATGGCTTAGTTTACTCTTATAAAAATGTTACTTGGACATCACATTTACTTAATTTCAATTGACAAGAGATTCTAAGGCAATTCTTTTACAATTGAAATCTAAAAGAAAAAAGTGATACAAATATGTTTTCATATTTTGCCTACTTGAGAAAAATAATAAAATTTTACTAGAGAGTTTTTTGACTAATTTTTGTCTTTCAAACATTTTCTCTGAATAATAAAATTATATAAATCATTTACATAAACTAAAGGCAAAGAAAGGCACAACTGGTTATAGTGTGTATACAAGCACAGTTCAGCATATGCAAAATTAAAGAGAAAAAATGTTCACATACTTATTAGTTACAATAAAAATATTGAGAAATTTCTTAACTGTCAACCATGTTCAGCACTTAAGAACTAAGAGCATATAAAAACAAAAACATTAAAATTCACTTAATGCAACATGAATTTTCATAATACTTGAATATATAAAAATCAGTTTTTAAAATGCTTCATAAAAATAGACTATCCATGTTGTGAAAAGTACAAACCAAGTCAACATAGGGTTTCAAAATTTTCTTCTCATGACACAGGTAAACTAGTCCAGAGGGTCAAAATTGATCAGTTAATGTGTCCTTAATTGCAGTCAGACATTATCAGGTTTTCTGAGAGGTCTAAGAAAGCAGTACTGTAGAAGCAACTCTTTCCACACGGGGGGTTGGAACTAGCATGTGGATTTTAAACAGTGTGAGGAAGTGCAGGGGACAAATTACAATAATTACTACAAATCCCCTGGGAAAAAAATGGGGTTCCTTACATTCCCAAACTAAACACAGTAATTTGGTTCTCTATAAAATGGATTAGCATTCCTGTGATGGATCATTTGACAATACGTTTTATACATTAATTTGCAGCAGAAAATTGCAAGATTACATAGATTAAAAGAAGAATAAATCCCATAAAATGTCCTTAATTGTTCTATATGACAGGAAAAGAGAAGGAAAAAAGTACATAATTTAGATGTTACTAAAGCATATTCAAATACTATTTTTAAAAGATTCTAGGCTATCTAGGAATGCTGATCTGCTTCAAATATTAAGAAAAAATATTTTAATTCAGACTCTTTATAAATTGGTAATTATAATTTGTCATCACTTTTCCAGAGCACTACAAAGATTTTTCGCAGTAAACTAAAAATGAAGATTGTTTATCTTGAAGTATTTAAGAAGAAGTATCACTTTTAGAGTTGAAAAAGTATTTTTAAATATTTTGTTGGTTCTACTTAGTTGTATATGACAGCAGAATCCATTTAGATTCATTGTGCAAAAATAGTTTATTTCTTTGTTTTATTTGTTAATGGACCTTTATTTGTTCATATGTGGTGCTGAGAATCAAATCCAGTGCCCACACATGTTAGACAAGCCCTCTACAACTGAGCTATAAGCCCAACCTCTGAAAAAAAACTTTGTTGATAAATAATATCATAGAAAGATGACTCATAAGAAAAAAAACAGTGTAAAGTTAATTTCTATACTGCTACCAACAAAGATAAAAAATAGAAGTATAAAAATGTGTATGTTTTAGTGACAAGTGTCAGGTCTGAAGAAAATGCATCATTTGTGCTCCCAACTAAACAAGCTGAAGTAAAGGCCTCCTATTAATACCTGACAGTTTGCACCTAGATATTTTATTGCCTATGATGATATGTGTCAAAATGATTTTCTATATTGCCTTGTAGCACAATTCCTATTTAGGCCAGAGTAAGTTTAAATATTAAACTTCAGTACTAAATATTAAACCGCAGAGCCTAGCACCTGTTAGAAGTACAATAAATATTTGTAGAAAAAGTAAATGTATTTTTGCACTTTTCAAACTATTTCAGTAACTTATTTACATCTGTGCTTTCTTGCTTATCAAGGGCTGACATTTCATTTGATATCTAGGAACTACAAAGTAAGTTTAATTATCTTCATTTTACAAATGAGCAAAGTTCTGATTACAGAAAGGTCACAGATAATAAGCAGCAACACCTAATTTTAAACTCTGATTGGAATTTATCTGTACTAAATTACTCAAGTTCTTACATTGGCAGAGGCTAAAGTGTGTCTTAATTACTGTTTCAATGGTTATTGGTATATTCAAGGTTCTGTTTCTTTCCTGGTGCTTTAAATTTTTAATTTTTTTTCGAAAATTTATCCACTTCCACTGTGTTTTTAAATCCTTCACATATACTTTATACTCTTTTATTTGTGCTCCTATCCACTATACTCATTGACTTGGAGTGAACACTGGAGGAGACTAGGTCTTGAATTTTCATTGTTAGTGCTTTTTTTTTTTTAATTTCCTATTTGGGTCTTTGCCTATCTTGTCGATATTTTCAAAAAAATCCCTTTTGATTTTCTTAGTATTTTCTGATGTTTTAAAAGACATCACTGATTTTTGCCCCTAACTTCTTATTTATGTACACTTAATTGTCACAGTTCTCAATTAGCCTTTCTTTATTTGCATGTTTCTCAGTCTTTTTTATGGATTCTTTATTAAAACCCCTCACTTTCTCCTTCAGAGAATGAGTATTTAATAGAAATGGTAGTGATAAAAGTACAAATTATAATGAATATAAGAGATTTTACAGGTGGTCCAGAAAGTAGCTAATGTTGGGGACACATGTCTAGCAGATGCTGCAAGCAGAGCTAGAGCCCAATGCTCCATGTTGGACCCCATTCATCAATGGATTTTTATTTTCTTCCATTTTCTGTCCTTCGGCATCTAATATACAGAGAAGGAATGGACAGACCAACTCTGTAGCATCAGAAGGATGTTTGGGATGACTGACCTGAGATTACCTGGGGAAGCTTTTAGACACCAAGAGGAAAATCTGTTTGACAGAGAGGCACATCAGTTCCTGACTGAGGGCAGTGTGTTGTGTGGGGGAGTGGGTGATGGGAGGCAGGGGAGGGGGACCACAGTAATTTTTACATTGCAGCATAGGTCAGACTTATGTCCTCAGCCTACTTTTCTCCATAGCTGTACCTGAACTTGACAACCATTTCAATTTAAGTCATCCCCAGCCATTGCTTCTTTTCTAAGAAAGCTGCTCTTTCCTGGTGCTCTATGTCACTGAGAGTAGTGGTTAAGAATACAAACTAAATTTGAATCTGGTTCTACCACTTATTATTGTGTGATTTGGTTAAACTGGGCAATTTCTCTGTGCCTTTTTTTCTTCATCTTTACAACAGAAATACTGGTAGCATTAAATGAGAAGACATGATGATTGGCCCAGACTGCTGGCATACAGGATGACCTGAATGCATATTAGCTATTTTTTTCTAAATCATTGCCAGTCTCATAGTCACTTAGTTTTCCTCTTCCTCATTTTTACTACCTATTTACTCCTCAAACCAAACTGAAGTTCTTCTCAAACTTGCCTATGTAATGTCTTCCAAATTGATTTGTATGTACACTGTCCCTTCAGTATTTGAAGTAGTGTAATAATTTTCTCTTATCTCCTTTTCTCTACTTTCTATTGATTTCTTCCTTCATGTGAATATCATGTCTGAAGTTATAACAGCAGATTAAAGTGAATCTATTCATGGCCCATGCCTCCTTTTCAGACTTCATCTATCACCATGTCTCTTTCAGAATATACTTTCCATATCCTAACTAGGAATGTCTATCAAGTCATAAAATATACTTTTCTCTCTATCAAAATCCTGTCCCTTTTCCCAGCTCAGCTCAGGTGGCACTTCTTCCTCAGAATCTGTCCAGTCCCTGGATGCAAAGAACCAATCAGTCCCTCAGTTTCTGCTCACTTTGTTTATTCTCCTGTTATTCACATGTTGCATATGTCTTACAATCCTTGCTGCAGAGAATTGAAAATATTTACTGGCTCAGATTTGTCAAACTAAAAATTTCAGAACAGTCTCAAATACAAATCTGACTAGCTCCACCAGTTTTCAAAATGTATCTATACCTACTAGGTGCATTTCAAATTTGATAAAAATCTGTTTGTAAAGTTGGAATGGTACAGAAATGTAAGCTCAAAAAGCCAAATCATTTAATTGAAGGAGACTTTTCACTTTATTTGTAATTCTGCATCCTTGACATTCAACAATTAGCACAGTGTTTTTGGCATTTATTTACTAAAATATATCTCAGTTTGAAAGCATACCTCTTCCAGAATAGCTAATGCCTTTTCTCCTATTTTCAACTTATATAAAATATGCTGTAGCCTGCTATAATAATTGTAAGTGAATGAGCAATGAATGTACATCAATGATCATGGGCAGAATCTCCTCAGCTCTGTCAGCTTTCACCCTCAGGATTCCAGGCTATCTTTGTAAAGATCACAACAGGAAACCTGCCAGCATCACTTAAAGTTTGTTGTAGGACAAACATGTTTATTTTTTCCTTTGCCAGTACATTAATAGCATATGTGAAAAAGGTTTGTTAATTTGTTAGATTATTTTTGTAAGTTTGGAAGGGACATAATCATAATCTGAATGCTGAAAATTTATCAATTGCAATGTCTACCTTCAGAAAAATCTTTCTCTTACCATGTTTTCATGTTTATCATTTTAAAAATTGCTATGTTCACCAGGAAAAGACATGTCAAGGAAAGAAAATTTTAGACCAATATCCTTGATGAATATAGATGCAAAGATCTTTAACAAAATACTGACAAACTGTATCCAAAAACAGATTAAGAAAATTGTGCACCACGATCAAGTGGGCTCATCCCTGGAATGTAATAATGGTTTAACATCCATAAATCAATAAACATAATCCATCATGTCATGAGACTTAATGATAAGAATCATATGGTTATTTCAATTGATGTAGAAAAAGCATTTGACAAAATACAACACCCTTCATGCTCAAAACACTAGGGAAAAAAGTGATAGTAGGAACATACCTGAACATTGTAAAGGCTATATATGCTAAGCCCATGGCCAACATCATTCTTCATGGAGAAACACTGAAACCAATCCTTTTAAAAATGGGAACAAGACAGGGATGTCCTCTTTCACCACTTCAATTCAACATTGTCCTCAAAACTCAAGCCACAGCAATTACACAGACTAAAGAAATTAAAGGGATATGAATAGGAAAAGAGGAACTTAAGCTGTCACTACTTGCTGATGACATGATTCTATATTTAAAAAATCCATATACTCCTCCAGAAAACTTCTAGACCTCATCAATGAGTTCAGCAAAACAGCAAGCTATAAAATCAAAACACATATATCAAAAGCATTTTTATACACAAGCGACGAAACATCTGAAAGGAAAATAAGGAAAAAACTCCATTTGCAATAGCTTCAAAAAAAAATTGGGAATCTATCTAACCAAAGAGGTAAAACATCTCTACAATGAAAACTACATAATATGAAGAAAGAAATTGAGGAAGACCTTAGAAGATGGAAAGATCTCCCATGTTCTTGGATAGGCAGAATTAATATTGTCAAAATGGCTATACTACCAAAAGTGTTATACAGATTCAATGCAATTCCAATTAAAATCCCATTGATGTACCTTACAGAAATAGAGCTAGCAATAATAAAATTCATCTGGAAGAATAAGAAACCCAGAATAGCTAAAGCAATCCTTAACAGGAAGAATGAAACAGGGGGTATCGCAATACCAGAACTTCAGCTATACTACAAAGCAATAGTAACAAAAATGACAGGGTATTGGTACCAAAATAGACACGTAGATCAATGGTACAGAATGGAGGACATGGACACAAGCCCAAATAAATACAATTTTCTCATACTAGACAAAGGTGCCAAAAATATGCAATGGAGAAAAGATAGCCTCTTCAACAAATGGTGCTGGGAAAACTGGAAATTCATATGCAGCAGAATGAATCTAAACCCCTATCTCTTGCCCTGCACAAAGCTCAACTCAAAATGGATCAAGGACCTTGGAATCAGACCAGAGACCCTTCATCTTATAGAAGAAAAAGTAGGTCCAAATCTTCAACCTGTCGGCTTTGGATCAGACTTCCTTAAAGGACCCTCATAGCACAAGAAATAAAAGTAAGGATCAATAACTGGGACAGATTCAAAGTAAACACTTTCTCTCATCAAAGGAAAGTATCAGCAAAGTGAAGAGAGAACCTACAGAGTGGGAGAAAATCTTTTCCACTCATACTTCAGATAAAGCACTAATTTCCAGAATGTATAAAGAACTCAAAAAACTCTACACCAAGAATACAAATAATCCAATTAACAAATGAGCTAAGAAAATGAACAGACACTTCACAGAAGCAACTCTACAAGCAATCACCAGATATACAAAAAATGTTCAACATCTCTAGTAATAAGAGAAATGCAAATCAAGACTACGCTAAGATTCCATCTCACCCCAATTAGAATGGCGATTATCAAGAATACAAGCAACAATATGTGTTGGCGAGGATGTGGGGAAAAAGGTACACTCATACATTGCTGGTGGGGCTGCAAATTAGTGCAGCCACTCTGGAAAGCAGTGTGGAGATTCCTTAGAAAACTTGGAATGGAACCACCATTTGACCAAGCTATCCAACTCCATGGCCTATACCCAAAGGACTTAAAATCAGCATGCTACAGAGATGCATCCACATCAATGATCATAGCTGCTCAATTCACAATAGTCAGACTGTGGAACCAACCTAGATGACCTTTAATTGATGAATTGATAAAGAAACTGTGGTATATATATACAATGGAATATTACTCAGCTATAAAGAATAGTAAAATTATGGAATTTGCAGGCAAATGGAAGAAATTAGAGAATATCATGCTAAGTGAAATAAGCCAATCTCAAAAAACCAAAGGATGAATGATCTCCCTGATAAGCAGATGATGACACATAATGGGGGGGAGGGGGAAAGAATGGAGGAAGGGGGGGCTGTATAGAGGGAAAAGAAGGGTGGCAGGGATGGGGGAAGGAACAAATAGCAGAATGAATCAAACACCATTACTCTATATAAATGTATGATTACATAAATTGTATGTCTCTACTGCATGTACAAACAGAAACAACATGTATCCCATTCGTTCACAATAAAAATAAATAAATAAATAAATTTTCCTCCTCCAAAAAAATTTGCTATGTTCAACTATCCTTTTCTTTGGAAGGGTAATATTATTTTAAAAGGTGCATAATTGTTTTCCCTTAGTTTTATGATCCAATCAGAAAAAGAGAGTCCAAGATCATATAACAAGTCAGCCTTCCAGACTGGGTTGTATTATTTTTTGGGGGGCCTGTCTTTTGAATGTCACCAGGAGAACAAACAGGTCTACTTGGTGAAATTAAAATTGAAACTCTCAAGCAAGTAGCTTTTAAATGCAGTAATAAAGCCAGGTAAACTGGAACTGGGCTGTAATCTTAGTAATTCAGGGTTGGGACAAGAGGATCACAAATTTGAGGCCAACCTCAACAACTTAACAAGACCCTGTCTCAAAATATAAAGGGCTAAGGATGCAACTCAGGGGTGGAGTGCCCTGGGCCAATCACCAGCACCTCCTCTCACCACACACAATGGAATTTATTCTTCAGATTTCTAAATGTAAACTAGGAACAACTGACCTTCAGTTATTCTCAAAATATCACCCCTGGACCAAGAGCATTATTAGGCATTTGAATGAAATGTTTATGTCAGACCCTATCTAAGACCTAAGAACTCAGAAATATTTAACACACCATCCAGGTGACTGGATGCTAACTTTCAGAACTATTGTGTATAAACATCCCAACTCCTAGAAATCCAGATAATGTATAGTACAACCATGAACATGAACAATACTTATTGTTGATAATACTAGATGAGAAAATTACCTAGTTCCAGTCATTCCCCATGACTGTTCCGGGATGTCACCAAGATATATTTCAATTATGTGTCAGAATTCTCAATAAGGAGGGAAAAGAGAGGCTTGCTTACACATACTTGCTGAATTCCACAGAAGCTCTCAGTCCTGCCCCCAGGAGCTCACTGTAGCCACATGAGTCCTTTCTGCTCTACTCATTCCCAGAGTTCTGCTGTTCAAACCTTGACCCTATCAGACAATGAGGCCTTTTATCTCCCACCAAAAGATTAGAATGCCCAGACTAAAGCTTTCTTAAAGTACTAGATTTGCTCATTGCTAATTTTACTTAAATTACTAGTTTTTGCTTCCTACCTAAGTTAAAATGGTTAAAAATCAATGTGTTACTGTGTGTAACTAAAGCTTGATTTCTTGTGATAGGAATAAGAGCCAGGGGAGAAAAGAAACCCATTTGCTCCCAGGACAAAGTCACATCATGATACTCTAACTGTAGTAGTAAGCCAGAGAAGCAAGATAGCAATTAGAATCACTTTAGCTTACCATTCTTCCAATGAGACCCTAAGTCTCATCATGTACATCAGGCTTCTGGCACAGAGATGGTACTTGGCATATGTAAGTTTGACAAGAAAAATGACCAACTCAAAAGGTAAACAGTTTTTCTCATCCTTTCTCTCTCCTACTCACTTTCTTTCTCCTTCTCGCTTTTCACACTTTTTCTTGTGTGCACCCTTTCTCTTTTCCTTTCATTTTCTCTCTTACCCTTCAGGGAGACACTCTGTTTGCTTAATAAACCCCCTTATGTCAATTCCCATATCTGGTGTGGTTTTCTGTGGTTTTCTTACAAATTGGAATTGCATAGAATTTATATAGCACTTTTGGTAGTATGGCCATTTTGACAATATTAATTCTGCCTGTCCAAGAACATGGGAGGTCTTTCCATCTTCTAAGGTTTTCTTTAATTTCTTTCTTTAGTGTTCTGTAGTTCTCATTGTAGAGGCCTTCACCTCTTTTGTTAGATTGATTCCCAAGTATTTTATTTTTTTTTTTGAGGCTATTGTGAATGGGGTAGTTTTCCTAACATCTCTTTCTGAGGATTCATCACTTATGAAACAAAATGCATTAGATTCATGAGCATTGATCTTATATTTTGCTACTTTACTGAGTTCACTTGTGAGTTCTAGAAATTTTCTGGTGGAATTTCCCGGTTCCTCTAAATATATAATCATGTCATTAGCAAATAAGGATAGTTTGAGTTCTTCTTTTCCTATTCATATCCCTTTAATTTCTTTTGTCTACCTAATTGCTTTGGCTAGAGTTTTAAGAACAATGTTGAATAGAAGTGGTGAAAGAGGGCATCCCTGCCTTTTTTCAGTTTTTTGGGGGAATGCTTTCAGTTTTCTAGCATTTAGAATGATATGGACCATGGGCTTAGCATAGATGGCCTTTACAATTTTAAGGAAAGTTTCTACTATTCCTATTTTTCTAGTGTTTTGAGAATCAAGGGGTGCTGTATTTTATCAAATGTTTTTTTTTTTGCATCTAACAAAATAATCATGTGATTCTTGATTTAAAGTCTTTTGATATGGTGAATTACATTCATTAATTTCCATATGTTGAACCAACCTTGCATCCCTTGAATAAAACCCACTTGATTGTGGTGCACTAGCTTTTGTGTCCCATACTTGGTAATTTCCTCAGCTCTTCTAGTGTACAAATTCTCTCTTCAGGTATCTCATTTAATAAGCTTAATCTCTCTTAAAATTTTAAATGATTGTATTTTTACTTCAAGAAGTTTGATCCTTTTCCAAATATGTCTGGTCAATTTTAGTGATTCTTACTTCAGAAACTCTTATGTCTTCATTTTGTCATCAGTATCTTAATCTGCTGAATTTTGCAGGGGCCTCATCTGCCTTTTTGTTACTTAGGCTATGGGGATACCTTTTACTCTTCAAGCAGAATTCTCTACACTTAAAGACTGTGGTTGATATAACTAGCATATATTAGAGAAACTCTAAGACAGCTAAAGAAGTCAGAATTGGGGACAGGCAGTT
>NW_025920139.1:936762-973239 GCF_902686445.1 Sciurus carolinensis | reverse complement strand
TCCTGCTGGGAGAAGTCTGTATTATTACCTTTAAATAAAACCTGCTTCATATGCTTGCCTTGGCATGCTTCTCTAGTGTTCAATCTTCAACATTAGAAGTAGCAGAACTCGTTACCGGTAAACAGCGGTATCACTAATCTCCTTACTGAGATATGCCATTGACTATTGGCCTGATTTCTCCATGCCTGTCTATCTAGTACTTTTGAGTGAATGTTTAGGGTTCTTTCTCTCAGTGACAAACAGGTTATATCTTCTTCCTTAGGTAAGCTTAGAACAGGGGCTGGAAGTAAAGCCCCTTTTTGAAATTTTAAAAACCTTCAGTATGTATTCATTCTTCCATCAGGGCAGTTGTTCCTTGGTGTAGAGTTTTGTAAAGAGGCTTAGCTAATTTCCTATATGTATGGAACATTGTTGAAGTGAACCAAACAACTTCCATTTTGCTTTCTGACCCCATTTTGTGAAACTTATAAGAAACATGTTGCTTGCTGTGATAGATCAAAACAAAATGTGTGTGTAGTGTTAAGATAAGTAAAGTGACGAGCCGTGAGGCACATAGTGACTATGCAGCCGCTGAGGAAAAACATTTGGCAGTTTGTTTACACCAAATTTACATTAGTTTTAATGGTAAAACTGGTAAAAATATTTACTAGATGAATTTGCAGAATCCAGGACTTGAAAAACAAATTAGGTAATGTGTGAACTTGTTTTGATGTGACTATATAAACTGCAGACTGATCAGGAGCGAGAGGGCACTACTCCACCGACAGAGTCCGTCACTATGTCCCGCTGACAAGTGACAAGATAGTGCTCCCCAGCTCGAGGCCCCTGGTCGCTGCATGCTGTTACTCCGATGACTGATTGCTGTTTGCTGTGAACCGAGCATCAATAAAACCTCATCTGAGGACCAACAACCGGCTACGTGAGTGTTACCTTATTCCTACCTGGTTCCCGATCCAGCACAGGCCGCAAGTGTTGCGACGTGCTCGTGACACTATACCCAGGAATCCAAGGTCTGCAGTAGTATCCAGTTATCCCTAGAAGCTTCTGTAATGGCCTTGATATATGTCTTGTGTGGTAGCACATAAAAAATGTCATCTTCAAATTGGAGAACAATTACAAATGTTTTATCTATGAATTTTGTTAAGTGTTTAGCTAGGGGTTTTTCTACAGGTGAGGACTCTCTCCAAATTCTTGTGGCAACACTGTCTAGGTTTGTTGTTACAAAGTTTAAATTTTCTTTTCTCTGGCCCCTGCTGAATTTGTCTGGGGTCTAGAGTTTTTTCTCTCTGGGCAGGTAATTTTCTCTATGTTCTTTGTGCATATTCACTTATTTGAGCATAAGTTTGTAAATAATAAGTCAATTATTGTCCCAAATCAGCAAATTGTCCTGGTAAGCATGTCCAAGGTAGTCTGAACTCCATTCAATTTATCTTCCCTAGGAGCAAGATGACATGATGGAGCAGGACTTTTCAAATGTAAATTACAGAGGTCACATGCTAACTCATCTTCCTCTACATCTGAATGCCTTCCAGTCCTCTGAATAGAAACTTTGCTCCCACTATCAGGTGTTTACAGAAACATGCATGGGGCTAGTTTCTGAAACTTTTTCTTTTTTATCAACTAACAATTCCCCAGAACACAAAGACATTTTGGAGGATTAATATTTCTGAATTTTAGATTTAAGTTATTAATAGCCTTTCTAAGACCAGTGATTAAATTCTCCCAAAGTCCATAAATCAACATCTCCATCCAAATAAAAGTAACTTTCTATTACAATCCAAACTAAATTTCCATAGCCTGTCATTGTGCTTCCAATGCCCATGCTATTTTTCCTCTCTTCAAGAGACTTGGTCCTGAGGGACTCTGCCTGAGTAGGGTGCCGCTTGCCACCAACCAGCGGGACAAATGACATGTACACTTCAAAAGTTCATGAAGCAGCTTCCACTTTATTTGGATAACACCCTCAATATATAAGCAGTCTCATGCATAAGCAATTGTAATCATATATGTCCATCCAATCCTATTAAAGGTCAAGTGATCACGAGCTCAAACATACATGTAAGATATACTGTCCACGTGCTAGGCGGCTGAACTAATTATCATACAGCCAATGGTAAATGTTTCCTGTTTTTCTCAAGGTGCATTCAGCACGCCCTTTGGCTCTCTGCCAGTTGCCATCTTGGATGCATGTGGCATAACCCTGGGCCCCAGGTCTCGCCTGCCACAGTAGGAAGCAGCCATTTTCTGTAGGCTTCCATCCTTCCCGCAGACAGCAGAAACCATTCTATTTCTGGAGGGCTGGAAGCCATGGCAGGAACACACATATTTAAACTAGGAAACTCACAGAGTAATTTCTCCTTAAGTCAGAAATTTTTCCCTGAATTTATAATTAGGACCTTTGCTTCTCAGGATTCTAAACTTTTACACCTATTTAAGCCAAGTTAGGTCTCGGTCTCACACAGTCAGAGAGATGCAGGCAGACCTGCCTGATCAAGACTGCATTATTTAAAGCAACCAGGTCTCCATTTACATTTCCAGGACTGTAGGAGTTGCATTCTTTCCACTGAGTTTTCACTTTGACTAAGTATTGGATATAGCTGAATAGATCTATTTTTATTTCTATCTCTGTAGAAAGCTAATTCTCCAGTCTTAACATCACACAATTGATTTCCATTTCCTTTCTTACTACTAAACTTATTCACATGCATGCACTTCCCATGGAAAGGGGTCAACACCTTACTTTTTTTCTTTCTTCTAAAATCCTCTTGAACAGCCCCAGTTCAGGTTTCAAATGTGGGGCCCTCTCTGCAACGTCCCATGTGGATAACAAAAGGATGAACTGCCGGAGGAGGATATTGGCTGTACATCACTCAATTACCCAGAAAACTTATCTACTCAATAAATACACAAGAGCCAATACTCTTTTTAAGTGAGAAGGGTCATGACAAGTCTGACCATACCAACTCTTGGCTCTCACAACAACTCGTCCAACTCTCATTTATTTATAATATACAGGTAAAGGGGGCAAGGACTGAGAGGAGACTCTTCTGTGATAGATAGGATAGGGTGGAGTTAGGGGTGCCATTCTCTTAAGGGAAAATATACTAGAATGAGACAGGGAACCACTCTCATGCAGCACCACATGCTTCCTGGCAGTTCCTAGAAGCCAGGCATCTGTGTCCCATGGCTCAACCTAGTCTGATTCTGCTAAATAAGGATGGCTTCCCAGGCTTTCCCACTGAATACACCCAATAATCTTTTGTTATTTTTCAGTCTTTTGTGACTTAACCTTGTCAATTATGCTCACTGTGACTCCACTGTACTGAAGGAAGGCCTCTGCTCTTTGTTAAAAAAGCATTGGAATACCTTATTTCTGCAAGCATGACACTTTTAAAAGAGTGGAATCAATAGTTATGGATATCTGTATATGCACAAATACACACTTTTCACATATCTGTATATTTGATAATTTCTGGATCCTATTAAAATGCCTTTTGATGAATGATCACTTTACAGTTGTTTATCAATTATAAAGTGTGTTAGGTATAAAGCAACCTTCCTTTCCCATGAACCCAGCCTCCCAACCCACCTGTCAATCTGCCGTTAAGCCCGCCTTTCCCGTTACAGGAATTTCTGGCTTACGTCGCTGTAAGCTTCCTGCCCCCCCACATTACGTTCCAATATGTCATTGGTCCATCAGTCAGTCTGTAATAATTCTCCTCCGCGATTGGTTCCTCCCAGCCGGTGAAATTCCAATACAAGGAACCCTTCACCATTTTTCTTCTTTCCCTTTCCCCTTTCCCCCGAGCGGACACGTTTTGTCTGTTTAGAATAAAAGTTCCTCATGTGAGACCTGTATCTGCGGAGCGTTTTTTCTGGGAGTTATCGATGAACCAAAACTGCCCCCCTTACATCTAACTAACAAAGTGGAAACAGCATATAATATAAAACCACCAACTTGCCATATATGTGAAAGGAGTACCAATGAAACACATTTGGAATGGAATTGACCTGAGAATGTGGTGGGGAGCACAGCACACTTTCCAGGAACAGATCTGGAAGTCTTAACTACTAAGGTTGGGTTCTCCAAGTGAGAGTATTCCTGTCTTTATACTGGAAAATAAAGATGCACTATAATTTTATCAGAAATATTGTTAAGAGACCTGGTTTAGAATATTGTGAAATGCTGCAGAATCCATCTATGCTAAATACATTGTATTTTTTCAGGAAAGAATTTCAGACAACTTATATTTTCTGTATTTTTTTTTTTTAGATTTTCATTGAGTGATGGAGAAAATGAATGAAAAATAATAATTTCCCATGTTGACTTTTACCTGTTTCTGAATCCTCAATCTGCAAGGTAGCACATGGACTGCAACTCTAGCCTATGTGATCTGTATTCTTGGTTTAACCTCTTTTTTTCATGTTTTCCTATGTACAATGAGGAGTAACTGTATTTGAAAATTTGTAATGAACAGTCTTGCTTAAGGAGCACCCCTTTCTTTTCTGAGGCTATTAGAAAAACTGCCAAGAACCAATGTCATTGTTGAAGTCATCTCTTTGGAGTTCTAAAAAATCACAAAACATTCCTCCATCAATAAATTTGCATCTTATAATTTTGTCATGTGTGTTTCACCAAGCACATTTTGTCCTAATACATCCTTCAGTTCAGAAATGGAAGTTCAATTTACAGAAAAGGTAATGATGTTTTTCATTTTCATAACCTGAGAAATGGAATATTTTGACACTGCAAATCATGGTATTCTGGAAGACAATGTTTTAGATCAATGTAGTGTAAAATTATACTGAAATTTGAGTCATAACTTTGAGTTTATTAAATAAGATGTGTTCTATCCTATTTGGTAGAATATATGAAAAGGATGTGAAAAAGAAAAATGTCATTAGTTGTTTCAAAACTTTTTTTTTTTCCTTTGAGGACACTAACCACTGTGAGTGCCTCAAACCAAGGAGTGATATAATGTAATTGTTTAAAATAAATCCTAAGAAATTTGGAGTCAGATAAGACAAAGTTGAATTCCCAGACCTACCTCAGCCTCTATCCAGATGTACAGGATTTGCATTTAAAATTGGAGGTGGAAATGATATGTATTACTTGAATGCACACCCACAACACATTAAGAATATAATTCCCTTTGTGGGCAAAATTTCTCATGTCCCTTGGCCTCAGTTCATAAGTCAAGAGAATCAGAAGATACCAGTATATTTCATGTAGGCACAAATCTTCCTAATAAACACTTTCCATGACCCAAAAGTACTTCCAGTTATTGAAGTGTAATGGAAGTTAATGTATGTATAGACTAGTCAGAACAAACACATTTTCTTTCTAGATGTGTCTTCATAGTACACACAGGACAGTCTTCTCAAATTTATGTCACAGTGCACAATGGAGTTCTGCACAGTCATAAAGAAGCATGGAATTTCCTTTTTAGTTTGTAATTGAGTGGAGGTGGAGAACACCATGCTAAGTTAAATAAGCCTGGCTCAAGATAGAGGTTAAATGTTCTTTCATATTTTGATGTTGGAAAGGAAAGAAAAAATGGTGGTGACCTTCATGAAAATATTAGGGAGATCAATAGAGTAGAGAAAAGGTGTAGAGAGGAACAGATCATGGGATGAAGTGAGGCAGTACTAGGGAATGAAGTCTAAAAAATAATGTTGTGTTCATATGAATGAGATAAATCTTGCTTATATTTACATAACAAAATTCTTGATAGATAATTTTATTCAATGTACTGAACAGAAACATTTCACTTAAAATTAGTGACTATTAGAGCTCTTGAAATGATGACAAAATAATGATTACAGTGAGTTAGTAATTTAAAATGCTTACTATCTTCTGGGCATTGTGTAAAGCATGCCATATGCATAATCTCATATTATTATCTCTTTGCTGGCGGTGTCAATCTTGAATAATACAGAATGTTTATAGTGATCTGTGTAATTTAAAGACAAATGTTTCTATGAAATATTTCAATATATTCTAAAGCTAAGTCATAGAATATAGAAAGTTATACATAGAGCATAGTGCAATATTGATGGAATTTCATGATTTTCTTTTGATCACGTTTTTTAAAAAATGAATAAGTGACTATGAAGTATGTCATTAAAATAAAAAATAAATCTACTAATAAAACATTATTATGAAGTATATATGTAAAAGTAGGTTGATAGTAACTACTTACAGAAGTTTCAACCTTCATTACAAGCTCTTATTGAATACCCTGGGACATGTCTTAGCTACCCTGATAAATAAATTTTGTGTACTGCTGCTCTAAATGCCTTTTTTTTTTCAACCCTAAAAAGTATTGTAATGTGTAAATATTTGGAACATTTGTATTACATGCCTTTACCATGTGGAATGGAAGAGTAAGCGTTCATGAAGTGACATTCAGGTATAAGACTAGAAGATAAATAGAAGATAATTGAATCTGTATACCTAAAAATTGCCAGGATTAAAATACAAAAGGACTGTAAAAGAGGATGCAATTGCTTGAAGAATAAGAGAACAAAAGTCACACCAGGGGAAGATCTCCAGGGCTTAGCATTTCTAGTCTGTAAATTAATTTTTGCACCTATTTCTGTGTTTTCATTCCTCTTCACTCTTCCTTTTGATTATTGCCTGTGGACATAAACTTCAGAGAGGAAGGCATAAATCAAGCATACCAGTCCCAGTGCTCTTGAGTCACTCCTTTTACATAATTAGTAAAACCATAAGATATCTTTTTTATATGAGCATGCTAGATAATAGTAAGAGTGATGCAGCATATATATAGTGCTTCTCCCTAATGTGTAAATGATATTAGCTGCTAAGTTCTATGTATTTTCTCTTTACAATTCCTCTTTATAGGTAGGGTAAATTCTTTAAATTATAAGTTGAGTCCAGCAGAGAACAAGGATTTCAAAAAGTTAAAAGAATATTTTTGGCTTTGTGTAAAGTTAGAATACTTTTAAATGTTTCGGATGAAAACTAGAGTCAACTATAAAGCAAATTGATGTGCAAAATAATTCCAAAAAAACCAGATTTGTAAATATTTCTTTATCTTCTCCACTTTCCCAACTACCCACAAAAATATGCTTTATGCAATTGTCTCCAACTGTAAAAGTGAACCTGGGGGTAATTCAGGCATCAAAATATTCTTTACAGTCAAAGTCCCAGGGGAAAACTACAGTCCATTTTATCTTGTAACAAAAATGATCATGCCAATTTTCAGCCTGATATCTATGTATAGTTTTTTTTCTCTTTTTAGGGCCTGGATATCCCCAGGGAAGAGAAATGAGCCATCTTCAAGGCACTGCACTGTTCACACAGTGATGAAAGGACTGTGCTAAACTTCCAACCTGCTAGACCCTTTTCTCATGGAATATGTATCTCAAAATATGCAGAACAAGATCATCCTGAAACCAAACCACCTTGCTGTGTCCCAGAAAAAAAAAATGATTAGTTTGCTTTTCCTCTTTCAGGGAACATTCTTTCAGCAAAATTTTCATTTCATGAGCATAAATTTCATACAAACACAAAGATCCAAAGTTCCTGGCAAATGAAGTGTTTTTTTCTTTCAAAGTTTTCAGTAAGTTTTTTTTTTTTAAATTTAGAGTTTTAGTAGAATGTTTTACACATCAGCAATAGGCATGGCTTCTCTATCACCAGCAGCTACTAGCAATACAGTAGCCGTACTCTTCCTTCTTGCTTCAGCTCCTACCCCCTTTTACATCTTGTGTAGAGCAGGTCAAAGGCACAGGCAGGTAGGTTCTTCAGTGCTGTCCTGGTTCCTAATACACTCCGCTGTGTGTTCCCTCACATGGATCCATTGGATAAAAGAGGTCAACTCTGGGTTTCAGAAGGCTGTGATTGCCTGCCTGGATACTGATGCTGATTAGTATGTGAGAGCTAACATAATTTCTACAGATGTCTCTCCTTAGCCCCCTAGTCTGATATAAATGTGTGAAAGTGTTCTCTCTTACTCAGCCTATAATGTAGTTTCTGCTGTATTAATACAAATGTTCAATGTAAGGTAACCGTAATTTACCATAATCCATGCTTGAGTTTCAATTTTTGAGTGCAAAAGGAAGATGATAGAAGAAAAACAAATGCAGAAGCATGAGTGTTTTGGTAATTTCCACAAACCCAGAGTGCTGGGGACTTGAACCCGGGCCTCCAGCATGAGAGGCAGGCGCTCTACCAGATGGGCTATATGGCCTGCACCAGAAGCATGAGTGTTAAAGCTGAATTTCTATATCATCCTTTGTCAGTCTGAACCAACTGTGGGATCCCGTGAAGAATGGCATTGCCTTTAACAAATGAGTAAACTTGGGCCTGAGCACTGAAGAAGAAAGAGAAAGCATAAATCTTCAGGGGTGATGGAGGACACTTTCCTTACATATATCAATGACTGACATTATCTGAATGCCAAAAGAAATTCAAAACTTTATGTGATTGAAAAATAATTCTTGTAACATTAATGGAAATGTATCTCATACTCTATTTAAATTCACTGCATAGCAACCTTACTTTATGGTAAAATTTGATGTATGTATCCAAGGGGAAAAAACTATCAAATTATTGACACTGATTTTCATTAATGTTTTGCATGATTTTAAGTCTTAGTATCAAAAAATCTTCCTTTAAATAAATCTTTCACAATGCATACATAATTGTGATACGCATATCTTTATTCTCACAGAAAAAAAAACATTTTTTTCTGAAACAAATGCAATATTGGCAGACAATTTACTAAAGTATTCACCCCATTGATAGTCTTCTAATTTTATTGGGAAAAGGGTTTTAACTGCCCTCTCTTCTCTATTTCCAGTCATGTTCTATTGAAAAATTTGGTGAAAATCTTGGACCTTTTCTCATTAAGTTCTTCTTTGTAGAACCCCAGATTCCTTTAAATATAAAATACTGAGCTCCCACATTCTTTCCATTCTCTAATTTCCTCCAGTCTTTTTTTGCTCCTCCACATTCAATTTGAATTTCATGTTTATCAAGATAAGTTCCCATGTACAGATGAATTCTGGTTACTTTTTAAAATTTTTATTAGCACATTAAAATTATAAATGCAAATAAAAATAAGATTTATTTTGACATAATTATAGAAGAACCAAATATAACTTTCTCCAATTCAATCCCTGGTTTTCCTTAATTAAATTTTCTCCTTAATTAAATTAAATTAAATTAAATTAAATTTTATTGACTTTTATCTATTCTCTTGGTCTTTCTTGAATTTATTGATACATGCCATTTATTATTTTATCATTATTTACTTATTCATTCATTTATTGTTTTATTTTTTGCTATGGTAGTAAAATCTACTTTGATATAATTGTACAAGCATGGGATGTATCCTACTTTAATTAGGACCCCACTTTGTGGTTGTAACTGATGAAGCACTTCACTGTGATATTTATATATATACACACACATATTATATATATATTATATTCATATATATTATATATGAAACCTTTGGGTATATACCAAGGAGTGGGAAAACAGAGTCAAATGGTGGCTCCACTCTTAGTTTCTTAGGATATCCATACTTATTTTCAGGGCAGTTGCACCAATTTGCAGTCCCACCAGCAATGCATGAGTGAACCTTTTTCCCCACATGGTCACAAACTTTATTGTTACTTGTATTCTTGAAAATTGCTATTATAAGTGATGTGAAGTCTCAGTGTGGTATTAATTTGCATTATTCTGATTGCTAGAGATGTTGAAAATTTTTTTATTCATTTCCAATTTGTATTTTCTCTTCTATAAAGTTTCCTTTCAATTCCTTTGTCCATTTAATGATTTGGTTTCTTTTGGCATTAAGTTTTTACAATTATTATTTATCTTGGAAATTAACACCCTATCTGAGGAGCAGGTAGTAAAGATTTCTTCCCAATGTATAGTTTTTTTTTTTTGTTTTTTGTTTTTTCAGGTAATTGTGAATGAGGTAGTGTTCTTTATTTCTTTTCCAGTGGGTTTATTACTGATGTATAGAAATGAATTTGATTTCTGAATATTTATTTTATATTCTGCTTCTTTGCTGAATTTATTTAATCCTTCTATAAGATATTTGTAGAATTTTTTGAATCTTCCCAATATAGAATTATATCATTGTCAAAAAGTCATACTTTGAATTATTTTTTACATATATTTATATACATACATATATTCTTTTAATTTCTGTGTAATTGCTCTGGATGGAGTATCAAAGACAATGTTGAATAAAAGTGGTGAAAGAGGTCATCCTTGTCTTTTTTCAGTTTTTAGAGGGAATGCTTTAAATTTTTCTCCACTTAGAATCATGTTGCTCTTTGTTTTAGCAATATGGCTTTTATGATGTTGAGGTATGTTCCTACCATCCCTAGTTTTTCCAGTGTTTTGAACATAAAAGGGTGCTGTATTTTGTCAAATGCTTTTTCTGCATCTATTAAGATGATCCTATGTTTCTTGTTTTTAAGGCTATTGATCGGATAAATTATATTTATTGATTTGCATATGTTGTACCAACCCTGCATCCCTGGAATAAACCCCACTTGATTGTGATGCGCTATCCTTTTAACACTTTTTTGTATGCAAGTTGCCAGAATTTTATTGAGAATTTTTGCATATATGTTCATCAGGGATATTGGTATAAAATTTGCTTTCCATAATGTGTCTTTGTCTAGTTTTGGAATCAAGATGATATTAGTCTCATAGAACGAGTTTAGAAGGGTTACTTCTTCTCTATTTCATGGAGATATTGAGGATTAATGTTGTTAATTCTTCCTTGAAAGTCCTGTAGAACTCAGCTGAGAATCTGGTCTTGGGATTTTCTTAATTGGTAGGCTTTTAATGTTGTTTTCTATTTAATTACTTGAAATTGTTCAGTTTAAATCATGTATGACCTCCTGATTCAGTTCAGGTAGGCCATATATCTCTGTAAATTTGTCAAGGTCTTCAATATTTTCTATTTTATTGGAGTATATATTTTTATTATAGTTTCTAGTTATCTTCTGTTTTTCAGTTGTGTCTGTTATGACATTTCCTTTTTCATCATGTATTTTTTAATTTGTGATTTCTCTTTTTCTCTTTGTTAGTGTGTCTAGGGGTTTATCAATTTTTTGCTTTTTTTCAAAAACCAACTTTATGTTTTTTAAATTGTTTTTTTGTTTGTTTCAATTTCATTGATTTCAGTTTTTATTTTAATTATTTTCTCACTTCTACTTTTTGTTGGTGTTGGTGTGTTTTTCTTTCTCTGGGGTTTTGAGATGTAATGTGAAGTCATTTATTTGTTGACTTTTTTTTTTAATTAAATGAACTGAATGCAATAGACTTTTCTCTGCCTTCATAGTGTCCCAGAGATTTTGGTATGTTGTATCAGTATTCTCATTTGACTCTAAGTATCTTTGCATTTCATTCTTGATTTCTTCTACTATTCATTCATCATTCAACAGTGTATTATTTAATATACATTGTTTAGAGTGGCTTCCATTTTTTATCTTTGATTACCAATTTGAGTCCATTATGATCTCATAGAATGCAAGGTATTATCTCCATTTTTTTTGTATTTACTAAGAATTGCTTTGTGGTGTAAGGTATGATCTATTTTAGAGAATTGATGTGCTTCCAAGAAAAAAGTGTATTCACTGGTTGATGGGTGAAAAATTCTATATATGTAGGTTTTGTCTAAATTATTGATTGTATTATTTAATTCTAAAGTTTCTTTAGTTTTTGTTTAGAACATCTGTCCAGTAGTTGAAAGAAATATGTTAAATTCACCCAGTATAATTGAATTTTGGTCTAGTTGATTTATGAAATTGAGAAGGATTTTTCAATGTCCATGGATGCTCAATTGTTTGGAGCATAAATATTTACAATCATAATGTCTTGCTGCTGTGTAATTCCCTTCAGTAGAATGAAATAATCTTCTTTGTCCCTTCTGATTAACTTTGGTTTAAGGTACACTTTATCTGATATGAGGATGGAAACCTCTGGTTGTTTATGTAATCCATGTGAGTGATATTTTTTTCCTGTCCTTTTACTTTTAGTCTGTGGATGTTTTTGCCTATGTGTTGAGTCTTTTGTAGACAGCATATTGTTGGGTCTTAGTTATAAAACAAGTCTACATCCATTGACTTAAGAGTTTAGTTCAATAATACTCAAGGTTATTAACAAAATTTGACTTGTTTTCCCAGTCATGTTGGTTTATTTCTGGCTTTTAATTTCATTTAGTTTCTCCCTTTTTTAGATGAACATCTTACAATTTGTAATATACTCACATTTATACAAAAGTTTCTTTTTATTCGAAACTGCTTCATCAGCTACATAAAACAGAGGTAATGCTGCTGTCTCTGCTCCCCATTTTCTATATATGGAAAAAAAATAATAAATGTTGTCCAACCTGGACTTCACTTGTAGAATTTGGTGACTGCATGCAGCCCAGCACAAGCCCAAATTTCTACAGAGCTGAACTGAGACTCCATTTTTGTTTCATGACAAAGTGGCCCAAAGAAAGTTATCCATTGCTGTCTGAATTTCATTACTGTTGAAGAAGAAACTCCCTGATGTTTCAAACCATGAACTCATGGTCTGTGTTTCTGTACTGTTCAACTTAACTTTGCTTTCCAGAGCAGATTGTTTTTTAGCAGAGGACATAACCTCAGTTTGTGTCTCCATGTCTGATGAATCAGTATTCATGGAAAAACTTGAGTGTTTCAGGATGCTGCTGAGGGGCAGATGAGGGCTACTGTCTAAAAATAAGTTTAAATATGTCTGTGTTAGCATGTCAAACACATGAAGACCAAAGAAAGTGAGAACTTTCCCTGCACCCCTAGGGCTGGACAGATATGTCTGCAAGTAAGAAGTCACTTTGGGTCTCTATGTCCAATGATTCCAAGACTGGTAAACTGCAAAGAGAATGGCAATTATCAAGAATGCAAGCAGCACTAAATTTTGGTATGGACATGGGGGAAAAGATACACATATACATTACTAGTGGGATTGCAAAATCATGCAACAATTATGGAAAGCAGTGTGGAGATTCTTCAGAACACTTGGAATGGAACCACAATTTGACCTACTTATCTCATTCCTTGGTTTATACCCAAAGGACTTAAAATCAACATATTACAGGGATGTAGCTGTATCAATGTTTATAGCAGCTCAATTCACAATAGATAAACTATGAAACCAACTTAGATGCCCTTCAACCAATGAATGGCTAACAAAAATGTGATATATATATATATATATATATATATATATATATACACACACATATATATACATACACAATGAACTATTACTTAGCTTTAAAGAAGAAAAATTCTGGCATTTTCTGGTAAATGGATGGAGTTAGAGAATATCATACTAAGCAAAATAAGCCAAACCCCAAAAAACCAAAGGATGAATGTTTCTCTGATATATGGAAGCTAATTCACAATAAAGGGGAGATAGGGAAAATAGTTACTTTATTTTAGGCAGAGGGGAGTGAAGGAGGAGGGGAAAGAATGATAGAGTAAAACAGACATTATTACCTCATGTAAATGTATGATTATGTGACAGATGTGATCATGCAATATGTATAATCAGAAAAATGGGAGATTATACTCTATGTATGATTTATCCATATATATAAATGTATTCCACTGTCATATACAACTAATTAGAAAAAAATTTAAAAAATTAAAAACAATTCTTGTTTGGCATCCATTGTCTTTCCAAGATTGAATATGAAGTTCCATGACCTCCTAGTTTTGAGGATCAGGATTAAAAAATCAGTTGAGACCTGAATTTGCTTCCCTTATACATAATTTGCTTTCTTCCTCTCATGGACTTTAAGATTTCATTCTTATTCTGTATTTAAGTCATTTTCATTGCAATGTGTTTTGGTGTGGGTCTGCTGTAGTTTTGTATATTTGGGTTCTTGTAAGCCACCTGTATTGATTTCCATTTCATTCTTTAGGATTGGAAGATTATCTGATATCATGTAATTGAAATGATTGTGCATTCATTTGGATTTTATGTCTGCTCCTTCTTTTATCCTGATAACTCTTACATTTGGTCTTTTCATGTTATCCCATAATTCTTGGAAGATTTCTTCATGGATTCTTATCATGTTCTCTGCATGGTTGACTTTTTCCTCAATATTAAATATGTTGTCTTCATTATCTGAGATTCTGCCTTCCAAATGATCTAGACTGTTGCTGCTTTCCATTGAATTTATAATTTGATTTATTAACTCCTTAATTTAAATGATTTCTGCTTGTTATTTTTTTCACAATCTCTAACTTCATTGAAGTGATCTTTCACTTCCTCTATTTTCTCTTTGATTTTACTCTTTATAGTATTCTTTATTTTACAGATCAGGTTATCTATGTTCATTCTAAACTTCTTGAACCTTTCTTCTGTTGTCATCAGTGACTTCTCTTATTGGGGCATATTGGTTTGTCCGTGGCATGTTGTTCCCTTGTTTCTTCATTTTGCTTGTGTGCTTTCCCATCTAGTTGTATAGTTCTGAAGTAATATAGCTTCTTCCCTGGCATTGAAGATTTCTGATGTCCTGCCTTTAAGAGTGGGAAGAAAATCAACAACAACCTGTACAAACAATGTACAGCCTCAATTCTAAGAGCTCCCAGCAAGTCATCCACTGTCTTCTTACTGTAAACAGTAATGATGACTTCATTTACTGTCAACAATAGAAACATAACAATTGCCAATCAGATTTTCAATCTCAAATAATGAACAAAGAAAGAATAAGAATCTGTGCAGGACATGGTGTTCATGAGGAAGAAAGAAGTCAGAAGCAAAAAGTAACAGGAAGAGTGGAAGAGGATCCAACAGACTGGTTGTTTGGTGGAGAAAAGAGAGAAATGGAAATTAGAAAGATAGACAGGTGAGAGGAAGAATACATAGAAAGAGAAGAAAAAATATAAGAATGTATAGAATATACAATAGAATTGCAAAACTCCATGCATATATCACTGTCTTCAAACTGATGAACAACAACAAAAAAAATCTTGCTCTCAGTTACTATCTCACCCATCTGGGCCTCAGATGCCCTGGGTTTGACCACATTGCAATCCCAAGATCGCAATGCCACTGTCATTTGGAAAAAGACCATCAGGGATGAGCAATCCTGAGAGAGAGTAACTAGATGGCAGAAACCTTCATTTCCTGGAGGAAGACCCCAGTTGCATCCAAAACTCTAGGCACACTGACATTGAATCTCTAGGTCCTGGCTGGTGTCCCCAGACAGGGGCAGATGCAATCCAATATGACTGTGGCAGCAAAACATTCTGGCACCCCACAGAAACACCAGACTCTGGCCAGTGTCTCAAAATGGTCGTGGCCATGTGCAAACAACCCTGGTGTCTCCCTGGCAGTGGACCTCTGTGCCGTTGTGGAAGTGATAGTAGTGGGAGTGTGTGGCAGCAGGCAGGGAGTCAGCAGCAGCTGCAGATGTCAGTGGTGATGGCAGCAGGTGGGGCACTGAGGCAGCAGTGACAGTGGCATCAGCTGTAGCTGCAACTGCAACAGCACCCAGAATGGAAACTTTCAGGTGACCTCCAGGGAGTTGCAGAGGCTTTGATGGCAGTGGTGTCAGTGGTAGCAGCAGTGGTGTCAGCAGTGAACATGGCAGTCTGGGATCCCAGGCAGCATCAAGAGCAGCAGACCTCCAGGTGATGGTGACTGTGACAACAGCAGCAATAGCACCTGCAGCAGTGGCATCAGGGGCACATCTGCCCCAAGAGAAGACCTCTGGGCTGTGGTAGTGGTGCCTACAGCAGAAGCACCTGGGTAAAAGTGCTCCAGTGGTTCGTGTGGGCGTGAGCAGCAAAGGCACCCATGGAATACACCTCCCGGTCATCTGTGGCAGGGGCCTTGGGGCAGTTCTTCCTGCTACCCAGAGAAGACCTTATTTATAGATTTTTAAATCAGCATATTATAGATATACGTAAAATTCAACTTCACTGTTCTTTATTCATATGTGTACATAAGAGAGTTTGGTTTGCTTTATTCTACTGTTCATCCCACTTTTTTTCCTTCCTTCTTCCTTATAACCCCTTCCTCTACTCCACAGATGACTCTACTATTTTCATTGGATTCCCCCTTTTTCCATTATTTCATCTAGCATTCACATACAAGGGGAAATATTTGACCCTTGGCTTCCTGAGTCTGGCTTATTTCACATAGAATCATGTTCTCAGGTTTCATCAATTTTCCACCAAATGCCATCATTTCATTCTTCTGCGTGACTTAGTAAAACTCCATTGTGTATGCACACCATATTATCCTTATCACTTAGTCTCTTGATGGCTATGTGGGCTGGTTCTGTAATTTGGTTATTGTGAATTGTGTTGCTATAAATGCTGATATGGCTGTGTCTCTATAGTAGGCTGATTTTTCATTCTTGGATATATATTGAATAGTGGGACAACTGGGTCAGATGTTGCTCCCTTTACAAGTTTTGAAAGGGGTAGTCATACAGTTTTCCAAAATGGTTATACTAATTTGCTGTCCAACCAACACTGCATAAGTGGACATTTCCCCAACATTATTCCTTTTGTTGTGTTTTAAATTTTTTTAAAGATATACATGACAGTAGAGTGTGTTTGAGGAATTATAACACATGGAATATGACTTGTAATTCTTCTGCTGTACATAATGTGGAGTTACATAGGTCATGTATTCATATAGAAACATAAGAAAGAAATATTTGTTTAATTCTATTGTCTGTTCTATTCCCATCCACCTCCTTCCCCTTAATCCTCCTTTCTCTAATCCAATCTACTTTTATTTTACCCTTATACCCCCAAATATTCTGTCTCATATGTGGATTCTCACATTATTTTGATAAATACTAGTGTAAGAGGAGTGAGATAAAAATCTTCATTTAGTTCTTTTTGAATCAGGTCACTATTGATGTGGATTTTTCTGTGTTTTATATTCCATTGCTCTTAAGGTCTGTTCTGGTGCAATAGAATGCTGTTTTTATAATAAAACTCTACAACATAAATGGATATCTGTTATTGTGATACTTTCAGCATCACTTTTCTTAAATTCAGAATTGCTTTGGCTTTCTATGGCTCCTATTTGTCAAAATAAATTTTAGAACTACTTTTCTCTCAGTGTGTTGTGGAGAATGCCACTGATTGGGATTGTATTGAATCTGTTTATTGCTCTGGGTTAGTATAAAAATTTGATAATATTATTTTGTTTATTGAAGAATATGGGAACAAGTTCCAACTGCTAAGGTATTCCTCCACTTTTTTCCTTGAGTGTTCTGTAGTTTTCATTGTTGATGTTTTTCACCTCCCAGGTTAGATTTTTTTTTCTTAAGTATTTTTTAGGGTATTGTGATTGAGATATTTTTTCCAATTTCTTTTGCAGTACATTTATTCTTGCAATATAGGAATGCTATTGATTAAGTATGTTGTTCTTGTACACAGCTCCTTTAGTAAATTTGTTCATCAGCTAGAAATGTACTAATGCAACATTTTAGATCTTCCACATAAAGGTGTATGTCATCATCAGCAAACAGACAAGTGGACATGTTTTTTTCTATGTGCATGCCATTAGATATCTTCTCTTGACTGATAGCTCTTGCTTGAATTTCAAGTTGAAAAGGAGTGGTGAGATTTTATATCCTCATTTTTTTCATTTTCTTAGAGAAAATGCTTTATTTTTTCTCTATTCAGTATGAGGTTGTCATTGGCTTTCTCATACACAGCTTTTACAGTGCTGAAAAAAACTTTTTCTCTCACTAGTTCCTCTAGACTTTTAAACCCCAATGGGTGCTGTATATTATCAAAAGACTTTTCTGCATCTGTTGACATAATCAGGTAAATTTGTACTTAAATCTGTTTATGCAGTAAAGTACACACACACACACAAACATAGTAATATGTAAAAAAGTACTACCTATAGTAATATAAAAAAATTAATTTTTGGTAGTGTGGATTTAACCTAGGGATGATTTGCTGACTAGCAACATATGACACTAGCCACTTTTCATATTTTATCATTGCAGCAGAGTTTTCATTATGATGGGATTTATTGTTACATATCCAAACATTCATCCAATATAAAAATATGCAAAATCATGGCTCAGTGTTTCCCTTTTCCTTTCCTTCTCCATAACCCAGGTCCCTTTCCCCCTTTGTATTTGTTTTTTTAGACATATGAGACAGTAGAGTATATTTTGAGATATTTTAGATGCATGGAATATATCTTGTTCTAATTGAGATCCTATTTTTGTGGTTGTACATGATGTGGTCATGTATTCATAGATGTATGTAGGAAAGTTGTGTTAAAATCATTTGAATGTCTTTTCTACTTCCATGCTACTCCCTTACCTTCATTCCCCTTTGTCTAATCCAATAAACTTGCTATTCTCTCACCATCCATTATTCAGTGTTAGCATCTACATATGATAGAGAATACTTGACCTTTGGTTTTTTGAGCCTGGCTTATTTCATTTTGCAGGATAATCTCTAGTTCTATCCATTTAATGGTAAATGGCATAATTTCATTCTTCTTTATGGCAGAGTAATATTGTATTGTGCACATATACTACATTTTCTTTATCCATTTTTCTGTTGAGGAGCACCTAGCATGGTTCCTTAGCTAAACTCTTGAGAATTGAGCTTCTATAAGAATTGATGTGGCTGATTCACTGTACTTTACTGATCTTAAATCCTTTGGATCTATATTGATAAGTGGGATAACTGTGTCAAATGGACATTCCATTCCAAGGTTTCTGAGGAATCTCCTTGCTTCTTTCAGACTGGTTGTACCAAGTTTCAGTACCACCAGCACTATATGAGTGAAAATTTTCCCCCACATTCTAATTAACATTTATTATTACTTGCACTCTTGAAAATTGCCATTCTGACTGGAGTTGGAAGGAATCTCATTGTAGTTTTAATTTGCATTTCCTTAAATGTTGGAGATATTGAACATGTTTTCATATTTTTTGAGAATTTTTATTTCTTCCTTGACATGCCTGCTAAGTTCCTTGGCTCATTTAATGGATTATTGTGTGTGTTTGTGTGTGTTAAGTTGTTTGAGTTCTTTATATATCCTAGATATTAATGCTCTACCTGAAGTACAGGTGGCAAAGATTTCTCCCATTCTGTAGGCATTCTGTTCACATTCTTGTTTTCTTTGCAATGGAACATTTTTACTTTGATGCCATCCCATTTGTTGTTTATTGATTTTACTTCTTATGCTTTAGAAATCTTGTTGAGGAAGTCAGTTTATAAGCTGAGATGGTGTACAATTTGGGCTAAAATTTTTTCTACTAAGCAAAGAATCTCTGGTCTAATATCTAGGTCCTTGACCTACAATGATTTGAGCTTTATGCAGGTTGAAGGATAGAGGTTAAATTTTGCTGTACTATACATGGATTTCCAGTATACCTGGCACCATATGATAGTCTATCTTTCTCCAGAGTGTGTGTCTGACACATTTTTATAGTATGAGTTAAATGCATATGTCTAGGTTTGATTCTGTGACTTCTATTTTGTTCTGTGTTTTTATGTCTGTTGTGGTGCCAATACCATGGTGTTTTTGCTACCTCTGTAGCATAAATTAAGGTGTGACATTGTTCTGCCTCTTCCTTCATTTTTCTAACTAAGCATTGCTTTAGTTATTCAGGTCACTTGTTTTTCCAAATAAATTTTATGATTGACTTTTCTATTTCTATGAAGAACATCATTGGATTGTTTTATAGGAGTTGAATTAAATCTTTATATTCCTTTTGCTAGTATGGCCATATTGGCATATTTATTCTGCCTATCCATGAACATGGGCAGTCCTCCAACCTTCTAAGGTCTACTTCAAATACTTTCTTTAGTGTTCTGTAGCTTTCATTGTAGAAGTCTTTCACTTTGTAGAAGTCTTTGTTAGATTGATACCAAAGTATTTTATGAGGATATTATGAATTGAAGAGTTCCCTAATTTCTTTTCAGATGATTCATCAAAAATGTATAGAAACAAAATTGGTTTATGGGTATTAATTTTATATCCTGCTAATTTGCTGAATTTCTTAATGAATTCTAGAAACTTTCTGTTGGAGTTTTTGGGTCTTCTAAAGAATCATGTCATTGGCAATTAGAAAGAGTTAAAGTTCTTCTTTTTCTATTCATACATCTTTACTTTCTTTCCTTTTTAAAATTGCTGCAACTAGGATTCCAAGTACTATATTGAATTGAAATGGTAAAAAATTGCATGCCTGTCTTGTTCCAGTTACTAGCAAGAATAATTTCAAATTTTCTCCATTTAGAATGATAGTGGCCTTGGTTTTACCATATATAGCATTTACAATGTTGAGGAAAGTTCTTACTATCCTTACTTTATTTAGTATTTTGAGCATAAATCCGTGCTGAATTTTCTCAATTGCTTTTTCTTCACCTATTGTGATAATCATGTGATTATTGTGCTTAAGTTTATTGATGTAATGAATTATGTTTATTGATTTCTGTATTTTGAATCACCGTTGCATTCCTGGCATGAACCTCACTTGATCATGGTGCTCTATCTTTTTTATATGTTTTTGTATGCATTTTGCCAGTATTTTAATTTGAATTTTTGTATCTTTGTTTATCAGGGATATTTGTCTGAATCTTTTTTTCTTTATGTATCTTTGTCTGGATTTGGTATCATGGTGAAACTAGGATTATAGAATGAGTTTGGAAGTGTTTCCTCCTTCTCCATTTTATGCAATAGTTTGAGAAATAATGGTGTAAAATCTTCTATGAAAGTCTAGAAAGATTTGACTGAGAATCCCTCTGGTCCTATGATTTTTTTGTGGTAGGCTTTTGGTGGCATATTCTATTTCATTACTTGAACTTGATGTGTTTAAATTTTCTGTGTCCTCTTGCATTAATTTGTATAGGTTATATTTCTCTAGAAATTTTTTGATAGTTTTATGTTATTCTATTTTATTATAGTATAGAGTTTCAAATTTTTTTCTATCATTTGCATTTTAGTAGTGTCTGTGGTGATATTTAATTTTCATAATGAATTTTACTAATTTGAGTTTTCTCTCTTTTCTTTAGTTATTAAATTTTGAAACTGAGGTTGTGGCTCAGTGGCAGTGCACCTAACACGTGTGAGGCACTGAGTTCTATTCTCTGCACCACATATAAATAAATAAAATAAAAGTCTATGAACAGCTAAAATATTTTTAAAAGAAAGTTTTATACTGCCTTATTTATTGAATCACATTTTTGCTGTATAATATTGATCAATATCTTTAAGAACTGTCAGAAAGCTGTGTCAGAAATGTCTCTCCTGCACTATATATTTCTCAGTGGTACTCCTTTTCACTCATCAATACTGAGCATATTTACATAGTTCAAAATTTCTAATATAGTCTTAATACCTAAATATTCATATATTTTTTAAACAAGATATGTTTGTTGGATTGTTTTTCACTTTGCAGCCACTCTGAAATATTAAAAATAAGAATCTCATAAATAAAATCTGCTGTGTGATTCACTCAGTAGTTAATTAGGGCCACTCCACCCCCTCCATTATTTACTTTTCCCCAAAATTATTCCCACACCTTAAAATTGAAAACTTTAAGTACTTGCAATGTGTGGTTCACATGAAGCATCACTTGAGTACTTTGAAATGATATACAGTCCTTTATGTAAAACAGATATTTTGTGATCACAGTTACCTTAAAATGTAATTATATTCAAATAACCTGACAGGTCCAACCTTAGCAATTACAAAACCATTTGACAAATGGTAATTCATAAGTTAAATAAATGCAAAATGCTAAATATGTGAATCATTGTTCTGTTTAAGTCTAAACATTCTTTTTAAGACTGCAGAAAAACTCAGGTAATGAATTTACTTTTTTTAATTAACATAACTATCCCACAGTACAGTATCCTAAATCATAAAATTCAAATCCAAGGAGAAGTATGTGACTGCACAGCTTTCCAGAGGGATGTATATGCCTGCCCAGTACATCAACTCCAACCAAATTCTTAGGGCTTCAGCATTTCTGCATTGAAGTTATAACAGTTTCCCATGGGTGTTCAAAAACATTCTCAAAGGTCCAGAGTTCCATGGTGACAGCCACCTGAGCTGTTTCTGGACAATGCTGGTGATAAATGAGTTGCCTAGCTACACTTCTCCACCCCACCCACAATCAGTTTTACAGGATGCAAGAGTCATCAGTTCCCAAGAGAGTACATCCCAATATGCAGCCCCTTAAATATTTACATTTTTCTAAAAGTTTTCAAATATGTGAAGTCTTCATTTAATTATTTAATACTTTGTTAACTATAGTTTTATGTTTCAGAATAAAGTTTTAACATTGGTCACTAGAGTATATGATTTTAATAAAACTTGTAGTATAAAAGGAAATGTACCATATTACTCATTGTTTGTATCTAAAGATAAAATCTGGAGATGTTAAAGCCTGAATTCAGTACTATGGAAGATACTCAAACTGGATTACCATTGAAAGAATTTCTACCAGAAAACTTTGTATTAGGCAGGTATACAGATCTGTTATTTTTATTATCATTCTTACTCTAATGCACTACATTTGAAGCATTGGGAAACTCTGATGTTTCATTTCCATTTTTCTCTCCATCGCTTCCCCTGCCATGCAGTACCTTTTTCATTTTGTTTTAATGCTGCATAAATATGTATTCTCTCATGTCTCTTTGCTTTGGATACAGTGTGTTGAGCTATCAAAAATTGTTGCTTTTCTTATCAGTATACAACTGCCTGCTTTTAATTATTAGATCCTGAAATACCTTTTCTTGCATGTGTAAAATAAAATTATTTTATCTAAAAATAAAATAATTGAAACTATCAAAGTTATGTCCATGTGGACTAGTTGAAAGGCAGGTTTTGTTGTTCCTATCATTAGTATTTTTCTTCCTACTATTTATATGGAATTCTTGAAGATTTTACACTTTTGTTACTTCTGAATCTGATGATATCTGAAACTCACTATTCCATTACACAACACTGTAGCCCCAATCTAACATTTTTTATCTGATTCTTGGGAAATACTTAGCTAAACAGACAGCCCTTTATTTTTCACTCAGCAGTTAACTCATACACAGGAAGGACTTATTCTGTCCTGCCTAGGAAGCCACAGTTTTACAGAATATATGTGAAATGAGGCTGACACCTACAGAACAGTATAATTAGTGCTATATAATTAATCTTCAAGGAGCCATGAGATAACACCAGAGAAGAAGTTACCTCCTTGAGAAGTGCCATGGAAGACAGAAACCACAAATCCTCAATCCAATAAAGAATGCAATATCTGTACTCATATATAGGGATACTACTGGAAGAACTCCCTATCCCACACTTAATAACACTCCCTACTTAATGAGGATAGGAAATAATTGTTCATTAAAAAAAGTTATTTCATTCAAGTGAGCAATCCACTGACTAGGTTAAGACTCATATCCCAATCATTTCACCATTAAACTTTCTTGAATTGTCTCACACATGAATTTTTGGAAAGCACTTCATATCTGGATCATAACAGATTTATTAATTTACCTATCAAAACTGTAGAGTAGAGCACAGGGATGAACAAGCAAGGGTATAGACAGGAACTTCTGTACTGGATTCTGGAATCAGACAGTACCCGCAAATACCTCCACGCACTTTCACAGTCACTGAAATGCTATAATGATAACACATCATGAGGTTAAGTTGAAGCCTCTCTTGACCAGGGATTTATTTGGTAGCCTGTGGTCTATTACTGTTCCACAACAGGCATGTACTAAAACCCACTGCAAGTCCCACTAAACCAGACTCTGTGAGCAGTAGCAGATTCCTAAATAGAATCCATGTAGGCACTAAGATAGTTGTGGTAACTCTACTGCAGGTGTGAGCATAGCTGTCTTCCTCAGTGGTTAGTTGTCAGCCAGGGCAATGGTTACACCCATGGGACATTAGGCCTGTCTATGCGTATTTTTGATTTTCAAAAATTGCAGAGGACAATGCTAGGCATTGTTCAGGGATGCTACTAAAAACATAATTATGAACAGGGAAACTCCTCAACACAAAGAAGCATCTGGTATTTCATGTTAAACATGCTGAGGTTCAGGAACCCTGGTCTATATCATAAATGCTACTCAGGAAGGCACTGGGCCTTCTGTAGTTCATCATTTTGTCCCCAGTGCTTCAGGAACAGTGAGTGTCTCATGGTGGGGAAGGAAGAAAAGGAAAAAATGTAAGGGGGAGAGGGAGACACACAGCCTATTCTCAGGAGAAACTTAAAACCTGGGGGCAGAAGAATTACTAAATTCGACCTGATCCTCACACTAAAGTCTATCTGTCAAAGAGTTTGACCATTCTTCCAAAAGTTTTCCTGTCCAAGTACAGTTGTTGATGTCAAGCCAGATGTTCCTCCTTGAATGTCAGGCAAGAGTCCTTCTAAGCAGTAAGCTCCAATTGAGAAAGTTGTCTTTTCTTCTTCTCTATCCCAACATGCACAGTGAGTCAAAGAGCACAACACCAGCATGTGCATGAAACACACACACACATTAATGTGCAGGGTCATTTGAATCCACTAGCCCATGCTGGAGCTGATGACCTGAGAAGGCCTCTTGCCAGCTGCAAGGAAAACCTGTTGACTTCTGAACTTGTACATTCCACAGTGGTCTGTGCAGTGCTTCATTTTTTTCCTTCCAAATTGCCATCAGAGAAAATATAAGCTCTAGTGAGAAAAAATGTCTTTCAAAGTCTGCCCAAAACCCTCTTGTCTCTGAGAAGTCTGTCTTTATCCCAAGCATCCTGAGCTTGCTCCAGGCAGGCATCTCTGGGAGATGGATTAAGGATCAAAGGACGGTCTGTTGAAGGTAATTTGCATTCTATGCTCTGCTTACCAGGCTTTATTTCAAACTGGAAAACTATATTTCAAATTGAAATGCATTAAAACAAAGAGTACTGATTCTGTGCACTCACCCAAAATCTGTTTGGTGTCTGTGGAGCAAGTGATCTGGAAGACCATAAGCAGAGATCCTTGCCTGGAGAGACCAGAGAACAGACTTGTCAGGAGCATCTGCCGAGTTACAATTTCTTCCTTTCTGGGGATCAAAAGTGCTTAGTTAACTATGTCAATTACTGTTGGATCTCTGTTTCTTTGACATCATGTCTTTCCAGACTCTGAAGGGCATAAATTCCTTGACTGTTTATTGAATGAGTGTGTGTGTGTGTGTGTGTGTGTGTGTGTGTGTGTTCATGTACACACACACACACACACACACACACATGTGCACATAGGGATGGGAACTTGGATTGAACCCAGGAGCATTCTACTACTGACCCAAAACTTAACTAGATCCCCAGCACCTTTTTATTTATTTTTTTTTTGAAGCAGGATCTCACTAAATAGTTCAGGCTGGCCTGAAATTGTGATATTTCTGCCTCAGTCCCCTGAGTAACTTGGATTACAGACACATACCACTATACCCAGGGCATGCCTTCCTGGAGATAGCTTTTTCCAGAGAGTCATTCATCTCCCCAGCATGTTCACCTTACCCAAGCTAACCGATTTTGTTCTGACACCACCAGTTCCATCAGGTTCAGGTACCAGAGACCCAGGGATGGCCCTTGTCATGGACTTCTGGTTATGAGTGGGAGGGTTCACATAACTGTATAGGTAGGACTTTTGCAGTATATAAGAAGACCTCTGAGGTGAATGGAAAGAGCTCTCTGAGATGTGTAGTAAAGGCTCTCTGAGGTGAGTAGAAATTCACTATGATGGTCCCTATTAGGTGTACAGAAGAATCTATAAGGGGTGTAAGAGGACTTTACATCTGAGGAGAAATGCTGTCTCAGATGTGTGGGGAAGGTCTTCTGAGGTAAATAGTGATTTGAGTATGGAGAACATACTGAAGTTTGATGGGAGGATCCTTTGAAAATAGTATAATGAATCTCTGAGGTGTTTTGGGGGGGCACTCAATAAAGTATCAAGAGGACTCTCTGAATTTTGTAGTTTTGACCTTTGGCAGTGAATAGAGAGGACTTTTTGGTGAGTAGTGCAGGCTACTTGAGATGCACAGGTAGTGTTTTTTGAGGTTTGAGGTTTAATAAAATGGAACTCTGAGGTTTGTATGGAAGCCTCTCTGAGATTCTAGAGAGAATAGCTGAATGGGATGTTTAGGGAATGACCTTTTTGATGAAATGTACATATCCTCTGAGGGGTGCAGATATGTATTTCTAAGGTGAGTAAGGGGAGAATAAGGAGGACAAATGAAGGTTTGAAAGGAGGGTTCTATGAGTGTGTAACAGAGTCCTCTGAAATGTAAAAGTAGTGTAGAGAGGCGGTGTGAAGTATTTGGCAACTGCTCTCCAAGTTGTGTGGGAATTGATAAATGATGTGTGTAGTATGGGCTTCTATAGTGTGAATCGATGGCCCTCTGTTGTGTAGCAAGGATGATATGAATGTGAAGGGCTTTCTGAGATGTGGAGAAAGGTGATTGTGAGGTGTGTAGGAAGGGAAGGACTCTGAGGTTTTTTTGTGTGGGCTCTCTGAGGTGTGTAGAAAAGTCTCCATTAGGTGTGCAGAAGCTATCTATGAGGTGTAAAGAATGGCTTTTGCCCATGCAGGCGTGCTATCTGAGTTGTGTTTTGAGGGCTCTCTGAAATAAATAGAGATCCATCTGTTATAAGCAATGAGAACACCTGTGGTGTAAGGTTTCTTTTAGGATACTAGACAGAATCTCTGAGATGTGTATGTAAGGCACTTGGAGGTGAGTAGGGAAAGTTTTTGGTGAATACTGAGATCTATCTGAGATGTGTGGGTAGGGTTTGCTGAGGTGTGTAGCACAAGCATTCTGAGATTTGAATTAACATTTCTCTGGCATTTTTAGGGATTGCTTTCTGGGATGTATAAGGAGGGCTTTCTGAGTTGTATAAGTGTTGCTAAATAAAGTGTGGAGGCAGTGTCCCAGTGGGGTATATGAATGGGAATTTGAGGTGTGTAGAAAAAGTTCTTGGTATTAGTAGGGAATCATTGTATAGAAGTGTAGGGAAGTGAGTTTGAAGTTGAAGAAAAGATTCTCTGAGATATTAAGTGGGTTATCATTTTTATGTAGGGTGGGCTCTCTGACATGAAGGGAGGGCTCTCTGATGGGTGTAGGAGGGCTTTATGAGGTTTGCAGGAAAGCTTATTGATGAGAGTGTAAGTGTTCACTTAAGTGAATAAAAGGGCTATTTTCAGTGTATAGGAAATGTCTCTGTGATGAGAAAAAGTTTTCTCTGAGGTGTGTATTGCAAGCTCTCTGAGGTTAGTAGAAAGGCTCTCTAAGGTGTTTAGAGAAGACTTGCTAAGAAGTATAGTTACTAGGGTTTTGAAGTACTAGTTTGTACTCAATATGTAGTTATGTCTAAGCTGTGGAGGGAATGACGTAAGGTGGCGCTCTTTTGAAAGACAGTATCACAGCTTGATCAACATCACATTCAATGAGTCACAAATATGAGAAGCAAATATAAACACACACAGACAAAAACTTCTGAGGGTCTGGTGCTATCTAAATGGAAATCTGAGTGGAAGGCTAGGTTCTACTCACTTCCAATGCCCTGTCCTCTTTCATCTTTGGTCTTCTTGGGAGATATCACTGGAGTTGTTGGTCCCAACACTGATACAATTCTTCCAAATCTTTTGAAAGGCCCCTACTAGGGACTTTCCTAAGAAATAAGCATCCAAAGATGAGTAGACAACAAGAAATCATGGCCCTGGGTTTGCTGTCTCAACACAAGTGAGCAGAATGGGAGTTTATATGGAATGTGGGTGCCTAGCTACTACAGTTCCAAGTTCTGTATGTTCTACTGCCAAGGAAGTGATGTCACTTCCTTTGAGACTCCATACCCAAAGCCCTATCTCACACAAGATGGTTTTAATGGCCCACTGAGATGCAGGTTTCTCCCATCTTCCCTTTACATAAACACAAGTGGACATGGCTACACCAACACACCCTGAATCTGGTCCCCAGACAGTCCCAGATGTAGCCACCTCACCTGGTTTGGAGAGACAGCTTGAATCTGGTCATGTGGGTGGTCCTGAAAAAGGCTTCATGCCTTACAAGACCTGAATACTTTTGCCATTCATTCCTCTGGGATTATTCTAGTATATGGTTCTGATGTTGTCATCAGGTATATAAGGCCATTTACATACATACTCCTTTGGAACACTAATGTTTGAGTCACATGTCTGTAATTCACCAATATACATAAAACACAACACAGAAAGGAGAGGGATAAGGGATGACATACAACTCTACCATGATGTGAGTTCAACAGTGAAATAGGGGAAATCAACTTCTACCTTGTCCTTGTTTCCAATCCGCCCCACTGGAAGTTTATCATGACTGATTTACAGAGACAGATTCCCTGTGCCATAGACCTTCCAATGCTTCCTGTGAAATTTAGAATTGTTTCAATATTTCTTCCCATTGTTTGATGTGGGTACACAACAATGGATCACTGGCACTAGAGAATTCTATTGTCCAAAACCTGTAGCTTCCCCATCAAAGTGAATCCACATCAGCATCTGGTTTCAAAGAAAAAAAAATCAGCAAGAGCCATAGTATTTTACTTCCAAGATGAAGTCATGAGAAGTCTCATTTCTGTCTCCATAGTCCCCTAGCAGTGGCACTGCTATAATTCCAGAGATATTTGGAAAAGTTTGTGTGGCAGCAGGCAAAGTTCCAGGGACCCCATTAAATAGCAAGGAGCTGGCATTTCTGTTTCCATTTCTAAATGCCTCACATAGATAAAAATATTCTGGTTACAAAATTCATGAATGCAATTTTTATGAAGAAGGAATGATGGTGTGAAATTTCCAAAATTTTGTTCAATACCATGGTCAGAACCATGGGATTGGAATTCTCTTTCTCTATTTCTTTAGAGAACATCTGTATTGCTTCTTTCAAGGTCACAGCAGGTGACTTCTTTGTGTGTGTGTTGCTGAAGACAGTTTCTTTCTATTCTTCTAACTGAAATTTGGAAATAAGGCCCCAATAGAAGAACAAAGAACCAAAGCAGAATTCAATATTTATTCAATAGCTAAGGTAACTGGAGCAGAGAGAAGGTCTGACAATTCAGTTTTGAAAAATAAAAAAAGACTATATAACCAACCTTTTCAGGGGATAGTCATTAATGTAATTCAGGTTCACAGAGTTCCCTGTGCCCACATTTGAATGAACACAAGAAACTGATCTCCTTCTCTTCTATTAAGAAACATCAAAAATTAGCAAACCATCTCAAAGACTTAGAACCATCTTTTTTGTGCACACAGAACTAATTGGCTTCTCACTACCTTCCCACAAAGGTGAGAGTCTGATGATAGACCACTGGCTTGGAAAGACTTGAATATCAATACTCATATGTGTAATCGTCCTGTGGGAGGACTCCCAGGATAAGGCATTGCTGAATGCCCTCTTTGTTCTTTGAAATTTACTTGGGTACAACAAATGGTGAGGATCACTGCAAGGAAGACCTGCAACTCTGAATGGTGCTGAGTTTGGTAAGCCCTGAGCCACCAGTTAATTTGAAAAAAGGAAATAGTCCCTGTTTGTTAAGCTGGTGAAAATCGAAGTCATGGAATATTCTCCCCTCTTACCTCCTGCTCCTGTATTCATCTTATGACATTATGGTATTATGTGATAACATTTCCTATCCACTAAGTTTCTTCAGGAAGGAGAAAGAGCCCTGTATGAGCTTTGGCAGGCCTGACGGGACCATGAAATGAGCAGAATTTTAGTCAGTTTCCAAGTCACTGTTAAAAGCCTTTACGCTAACAAGGTTAGCTAGTGATAAGTTTCTCTTTAATGATCACTCTTGGAAAATGCCTAAAAATTGATTTGCTGGGATCATTGCTTAATTCTCCAAAACAAGAGGAAAAAATAAATCCCAGAAAAGGGGTGATGAATCTTGGGTTCCAGAGGGATTTGATTCCACTGGAAACAGATTCACATCTTAAAAAAGAAGTCCCACAAGGCTGCAAATCAGTGCAGCCACTCTGGAAAGCAGTGTGGAGTTGCCTTAGAAAACATGGACTGGGATCACTATTTTACCCAGCTATCCCACTCCTTGGCCTATACCCAAAGACTTAAAATCAGCATACTACAGAGATGCAGCCACATCAATGTTCATAGCTGCTCAATTCACAACAGCCAGATTGTGGAACGAAACTAGATGTACTTTGATTGATGAATGGATATAGAAACTGTGGTATATCTGTACAATGGAATATTACTCAGTCATAAAGAATAATAAAATTATGGCATTTGCAGGCAAATGGATGAAATTGGAGAATATCATGCTAAGTGAGATAAGACAATCTCAAAATACCAAAGGGTGAATGATCTCCCTGATAAGCAGATGATGACACATAATGGGGGGTGGGAGGGGGGCAAGAATGGAGGAAGGGGCTGTATAGAGGAAAAATTGGGGTGGTAGGGTTGGGGGGAAGGAAAAAAGTAACAGAGTGAATCAAAAACTATAACCTTAGGTAAATGTATGATTGCACAAATGATATGCCTCCATTTTATGTACAAACAGAGAAACAAGATGTATCTCATTTGTTTATAATCAAAATCAATTTAAAAACTAAAACTAAAAATAAATAAAAAAGAAGCCCCACGACGAAGTATATCAATAAAGCCTACCTGAGTGTTAGTCCCTTGCAACTAATACATCTTTCTATCAATATCCTCAAAATGGTTCTATACCCAGTTGTCCCAGTGCTGACTTTCACACTCTGAAGCACAGTATCACCAGATCCAAACACTGAGGCACCAAGCTCTGAGGGCTGTACTATTCCCTTTCTAAGAAGAGCATCCAAGACAAAGGTGTAGTGTGCCAAACTCTCAATAGAAAAATCACAAGAACATACATTATTTATAAATTATGATTTTTATGACAGCTAGACCAACATAATCAAAATAAAAATTTTAAAGTGATATATTATTGCCACAGCTTCCCTACTGAAATCCAAATTAGGCAAATACAGTGATTAAAGGCACAGTGTGAATCTCAGAACAATCAATGTCAGTGTGAGATTGAGACACCCTGGAAACACACCACACAGACTTTGCTCTCTGGTCTTGTGTTTGCAAGGAGAAGCAAGGCAGTGCAGGCTACATATATCACTTCTCATGTCCTCATGTCTTCAGCTGTGTACTCAGGGTATGGTGATCCTGACAAAGAGACCATGGAACTTAGGGGCCACCTGGTTTGTCTCAGGTGCAAGACTGCATCTTAGATCTGAAGGGTCAAATCCCAGATGGCATGGGGCCCTGTGTATGACTGAGGGATGTTTCATTGCAGTTGCATTATGGTGACATGTTCCTCCCAGAGAAGTTGGACAAAGATGATGCTTTTTATGTGGTTTGATCAGTTGCCTTGTGAACTCTTTAAGTTACTGGACATGGGTTTGTTTCTAATAGAGCCTTTTGAGAACTTGCATCCTGTTACCAGTTAGTGCTCTGTCTTACCTCTCTGCTCACTTCCAGTGAAGTTCATGAAGAGCAGCCCTAGTCATGAGGATTCTATAATAGAATGGATTCTCTAGTAGGACTACAATCCACAGGACAACTATTATATCACTTTTGGATGGTGTAGTATTGGTATTACTATTAATAACTATGAACAGATATCACCTTACCTTGTGTTTTATTTTGATATTTTTGCACAATAGACTACACACAGCAATTATATTTGTTATGGATGCTATGGCACACCCCTCTTATCAATGTCCAAGGTCTATAGAAGCTATTATGTTAATATTAAATGCTATACTATGGAAAATGTAATAGTATTAAAACCTCAGGGCCATTATTATATTAGTTGTAGTTCCTATAGTGTGAATATTACATCAATCTTATAAGGCAGCTATCATATGATATGAAATATTATGTCATACCAGTTTGATATGTATGCATATTATATTAGTATTAAAAGCCACAAATAAATGTTTAGTTCATTTTTAGAAACTCAAGTATGCTTATCATCTTAGGATTAAAATGAACATGGTAGTTAATACATTAATTTTAATGATAACTCATAAAAATTATTTAAGGCCAAAAATGCAGATATTTATTAGCATAATGTTGTATACTATAAATTTACTAATATTAAATGCTACATAACAATTGTTTCCTAGTTTTAGAAGTTATATCAAGGATATTAAATGAATACTAAAATCAACAAGTAAGTTATTATATTGATTTCAGGGTTTATGAAAAAGATGGCATATAGTAATATTAGAGGCCACAGGACATATATTTCATTGGTTTCTTAGGTGATAATGTGGATGTAATATTAGTATTTCAAGGTAGGGGGAGGTAGTATATTCAATTTAGTAACTAGGCTATAAATTATGTACTACACTTAGAGGCCACTGCACAACTTCTATATTAGTATTTGATACTCTAGTTTGGATATTATATTAGTATTTGAGTACTCTGAATGGCTGTGATATCCATTTTTGATGTTGTAATACCATACAAATTATATTAATATTAAAGGACAGAACAGCTCTTGTATAGTTTTCCATGCTATTGTATGCGTATACTGTTAAAAAAAGGACATGGAATGACCATAATAGGAATATTGTATTATTATTAAAGTTTACAGGAGAACTATTATATGTGTTTTAGGTGGTCACTATGGATAGTATAACCATCTTGAAGGTTCCAGGGAATCTACTCTATTAGTTTAATGTGGAATAGTAAGAATATTTCTTTAGCATTAAAGACCATATGGCAGCTATTACTTTTAGAGGGTACAACAGATTTATCACATTCATATTAAGGGTACCAAGCCAGGCAGCTATTCTCTTAGGTTTAGATTTTATAGGATGGAAAGCATATTAGTATGAACAGTCAGAGTCTAGTGATTATAGCAATTTTAATGCTATAGTATGAATATAATATTAGTACAGAAAGAACAAGGGACAGTTTAAAAAAATAGCAGAATTATTTTTTAAATTTAATTTTATTTATTTATTTTTTATGTATTGCTCAGGATTGAACCCAGTGCCTCACTTGTGCTAGGCAAGTGCTCTAACAGTAAGCCACAAACCCAGCACCAAAAAAACAGTTTTTATATGAGTTTAAGAGCCTAAATATTGCATAAATTTGAAATGACTCAGGGAACCTATTAATTTTGTATGTTAAATTATTGATAATATGTTGGCATTAAAAGCCAAAGGACATCTACTATATTAGTTGTAAATTCTAATGTATGTATATTTTTTTAATACTAAAGGACACAGTGAATACTAGGATATTATGTGAGTGGCAGCAGTCATATTAAGGGTATTAGTGTTTTCAGTTACATTGAGTGTATTATGTTAGTGTCAGGTTCCATAGTGAGGATATTATGTTAGTGTCAGAGGTCAAATGTAAACATTATATGAGTTTCAGAGGCCAGAGTGAGAGTATTTATGTGAGTTTCTTGTGTCAGAGTTATGTTATTATGTGAATGTAAGTGGTCAAATTAGGTAGGTTTAGATTTTGTTTTGGTGAACATTCATGTGTGGAAAATGATGATACTCACAATGATCTCAATCACATAAAATATGATGTGCATGTATACTCATGACCTGGAAGGCATGTCCAAGTAAACTGCTTGCAAATTAATAACTTAGCTCTATGGTTGTATTTTTTTTTCTGAAATTTACATGTTAGCCTTTAAAAAATGGTATTTATAGAAAAGTGGTCAAGTGAGGATTGTTTATGAATGTGAGAATCCACAGGGAAAATACTTTGTGAGTATTTTAGGCCACAGTGAAGATATTATGTGAGTGTTAGAGGTCAAGGGAGAATATTATGTAAAAGGGACCAGAATGAGTATAAGTGTCATAGACCACATAATGATATTCTGTGACAGTGATTACACTGAGGTAATTACCAGAGTATCATAGGCATCCTGGAGGTATTATGTGAGTGTTGGTAGGCAGATTTAAGATATTATGTGAATGTGAGCTGCCAGAGTGAAGACATTATGTGTCAGAGACCACAGTGATGGCAATATCTGGATTTCAGTGGCTACAATGAGGACAGTTTGTCAAGGTTAGCAGTCAGAGTGAGAATATTTTGTGAGAATGCGAGGCCATACTAAGTATATTATATGAATGACAGAGGCCAGGTAAAGACTTTATATGAGTGACAGATGTTATATTGAGGGTATAATGTGAGTTTAAGAGGCCACATGGAGGATAGTATTTGTGTGTCAGAGACCAGAGGAAGAGTATTATGTAAGAGTCAGAGGTTATAGTATGGATATTATGTGCATGTGATTATTCATAGTAAGGATATTATGTGAATATCAGAGTCCAAAATGAGGGTATTATGTGAATGTGAAAGATCACATGTTATTATGTGAGTTTCAGAGATCACAGTGAAGATATTATGTGAAAATCAGAGGCCACATTGAAGTTTATATGTGAGTATCAGAGGCCACAATCAGGGTTTTATGTGAGTATCAAGGTAACAGTGAGGGAATTTTATGAATCAGACCAAGGGAAGATATTATGTGATTGTCATTGCAACAGTAAGTTATATGAGTGTCAGAGGACACAGGATATTATGTGAGAGTCAAAGAACATAGTGAGGATATTATGTGTCAGAAGGCACAGTGAGGAATTTATATAAATGTCTTAGGCCACACTTATGATATCATATCAGTGTAAGAGGCCAGAGTGTGTTTATTGAATGTCAGAAGTCTCAGGGAAGATACTTAATGAGTGACAGTTGTCACAGTTGTATTGAAAATATTATGTGTCAGTGGTAAGAGTGATGGTGTTATGTGAGTTTCAGAGGCTACAATAAGTTAATTATGTAAGTCTTATTGGTCACAGTAAGGGTATTAAGTTAATATCAGAGGCCACATTGAGGATATTATGTGAATGTCAGAGGCCACTGTAATAATATTTTGTGAGTTTCAGAGGCCAGAGTGAGGTAAATGTCAGAGGTTTAATTGTATATATTATGTAAGTGTCAGAGGTCATGGTAATGGTATTATATGAGTGTCAGAACCAAATTAGGATATTATGTGAGTGGCAACTGTTCCAGAAAGGATATTGTAGAGTTTCAGATGCTATGGTTAGGATATCCTGTCAATCAGAGGTACAACACTATGGAAATTATGTAGGTGTCTGTGGCCACAGTGAGGATATTTTGTCACATCAGGGACTGGCTTGAGGATATTATGAGTGTCCCAAGTCATAGTGACTGTGTTGGACCATAGTGAGAGTATTATGTAAGTGTCAGAGGTGACAATTATATTATGTGAGTGTAGAAGGCCATATTGAAGGTATTTGGTGGGTATTAGAGGCCACATTGAGGGCATTATATGAGTTTCAAGGTAATAGTCATGGTGTTTTGTGAATGTCAGATGCCAAGTGAGGATATTATGTGAATATCAGGGGCAAAAGTGAGTGACAGAGGTCACAGTTAGAATATTATGTGAGTGTCAGAGGCCAGTTTGAATTTATTATATAAATATCAGAGACCAAATGTGGATATAATATGAATGTCAGAGGCTACATTACAAGCATGAGGTGAGTGTCTCAGGTCACCAAAAGGTATTATGTGCATGACAAGTCACATTGCATGTTATATGTGTGTAGAGAAGGTCAATCTATGGGTATTATGTGAGTATCACAGGTTACAATAAGGACACTATGTCAGTATCAGAAACCAAAATGATGATATTTTGAGTGCAATAATTCACAGAGAGGACATTATATCAGTTTCAGACATCACCATGAGGGTATTATGTCAATGTCAGAGGTCAAAATGAGGATATTTTATGTTTGTCAGAGGATCCAGTGAAAAAATTTATATGACTTTCAGAGGTCACAGTGCGATATTATGTGAGTGACTGAGACCAGAGTGGTAGTAGTCTATGTCTGAGGTCAAAATGTGTGTATTATGAGATTGTCTGAGATCAGAATTGGGGATATGTGTCAGAGGGTACAATGAGGGTATTGTGTGAGTGCCAGAAGTCACAGTATAGTTATTATGTGTCAGAGGTAGCATTGATGATATTATGTGTCAGAGGCCAATTAAGGATATAATGTCTGTGTCAGAGGTCAAATTGAGTGCATGATATGAGTGTCTGAGATCACAGTGAGTTTATTATTTGAGTGTCAGTGGTGAAAGTGAGAATATTATATTAGTGTCAGAAGTCAAGTGAGAATATTTTGTGAATGTCATAATCCAAAGTTAGGGTATTGCAAAAGTAACAGAGGTCCCAGTGAGGTTATATTGTGATTTTAAGAGGTCACATTGAGGACATTATGTGAGTGTCAGTGGTCATGTGAGGATATTATGTGACTATCAGACTCACAGTGAGGATATCATGTGAGTGTCACATAACAAGTGAGAAAATTAGTTGAGTATCAGAGGTACCAGTGAAGATAAATGAAAGGTCCAAAGTCATTTAAGAAAATAATGTGGTTGTCAAAGATCACA